>NC_079455.1:17851378-18005563 GCF_903798145.1 Danio aesculapii | reverse complement strand
GAGAGGCTGACGGCCACACCTAGGAGCTTGAAGAAGGCTTTCCATAGACGTGAGATGAACTGTGGACCTCTGTCCGACACAATATCTTCTGGAATACCAAATGACCTGAAGACTTGATTAAAGATATTGTCGGCAGTTTCAAAGGCTGTGGGAAGACCTTTCAGAGGGATTAGTTTGACAAACTTTGAGAATCTATCTACTATGACTAGAATACAGGTATTACCTTCTGACGAAGGGAGGTCAGTGATAAAGTCCACTCCTAGGTGTGACCAGGGACGGTTCGGAATCGGCAAGGGATGGAGCTTTCCAGCGGGTAGATGACGTGGGCTCTTGGATTGGGCACAGTCCTTACAGCCCTGAACATATTGCCTCACATCCCTTGCCATGTTTGGCCACCAGAATCGTTGGGATACTAGCGAGAGAGTATTGTTGATCCCTGGATGTCCAGTGCCTAGCGAGGTATGTAAGGAGTGGATCAGATCTACCCGGTGTTCAGGTGGTATGAACTGCCGATGAGGAGGGCATCCCGGCGGAGCAGGAGCTTCCGGAGTGGCAACGACGGGAGGAGCGTTCCAGGTGATCGGACAAATGGAGATGTGTTCGGGAAGAATCTTCGTTGGGAGTTCTTCATGATCGTGATGCTCGTGTAAACGAGAGAGAGCGTCTGCTCTTAGATTCTTGGGTCCTGGACGATAGGAAATGGAGAAATCAAAACGTGAGAAGAAAAGTGACCATCTGGCTTGACGTGGACATAGTCTCTTGGCCTCTTTGATGTACTGGAGGTTTTTGTGATCTGTGATCACCTGGAACGGATGTTTGGCTCCCTCCAACCAGTGACGCCACTCCTCCAAGGCTAGCTTGATTGCTAGAAGCTCCCTGTCTCCTATGCTGTAATTCTGCTCCGCCGGGCTCAACTTCCGAGAGAAATAGGCACAGGGATGCAGTCGGGGCGGTGTATCATGATGTTGAGATAATACTGCCCCGACGCCGGTGGTGGATGCGTCCACTTCCACCACGAAAGGAAGATTTGGGTCAGGATGAGTCAGGAGTGGGGCCCTTGTGAACTCCTTCTTAAGAAGGCGGAAGGCTGCGGCTGCTTCTTTGGTCCACTCCAGTCCTTTGGGTTTACCCTTGAGGAGATTAGTGAGAGGTGATGTAATCCTGCTGTAGTCCTTGATAAATCGTCTATAAAAGTTAGCAAACCCAAGAAACCTCTGGAGCTCCTTAATGGAAGTGGGTTCTGACCAGGATAGAACAGCCTCAATTTTCTTCCCATCCATACGTATACCGGTTTGGTCAATGATGTATCCCAGGAAATGAATCGACTTCTGGTGGAATGAGCATTTCTCCGCTTTGAGGTAGAGGTGATGTTCTCTCAATGTGTATAGGACCTCCGCAACGTGTTGGCGATGTTCGGCCTCACTCCGGGAGTAAATGAGGATGTCATCTATGTACACTATTACACAGTGGTGAAGAAACTCCCGGAGGACTTCATGAATGAAGTTTTGGAATACGGAGGGGGCGTTGACCAGACCGTAAGGCATGACCTCATATTCATAGTGGCCAGTAGGGGTCACGAATGCTGTCTTCCATTGGTCCCCCTCACGTATTCTTATCAGATTATACGCGCTGCGGAGGTCCAATTTAGTGAAGACTTTAGCTTCTCGGAGCTGTTCCAAAGCGGCTGGTACCAGAGGAAGGGGATATCGGTATTTTACTGTACCGTTATTTAGGACCCTGTAGTCGATGCATGGACGCAGCCCTCCGTCCTTCTTGGCCACAAAGAAGAAGCTTGAGGCGGCTGGTGATTTTGAGTGACGTATGTAACCCTGACTCAGAGCCTCCCTTATGTAATCTTCCATTGCCTGATTCTCTGGAAGCGAGAGCGGGTAGATCCTACCTCTTGGCAACTGGGCATCTGGAACTAGGTCGATCGCGCAGTCCCATGGCCGATGCGGCGGTAGCTGGGAAGCTCTCTTGGGGCAGAAGACATCATGAAAGGAGCTGTACTCCTTAGGAATGTGGATAGACTGCTTCTCAGGAGGGCTCTCGACCGATGTTGCAAACAAAGAAATGGGGTTCCGACCTTGAAGAGGGAGATTTGGAAAACAGGCAGGTGTACATCCAGATCCCCATTTCTTTATCTCTCCTGTGCCCCAAGAGATGATGGGATCGTGCTTCACCAGCCACGGGCGCCCTAGAATGATGTCCATATTTGCACCCTCCAGAACCAGAAATTGAATCCTCTCTTGATGTAACACCCCCACTTGAAGAAGGATGTCTTCGCATTGTCGATGGATACGGGTCGAAGATCGAGTGCACTGGGTTATCGGTTGTATCTGGTATATATGCGAGGACGCCTCAGTACGGAGGTGGAGTTGACGACAGAGGGATTGGGAGATGAAGTTCCCTGCTGACCCGGAGTCGATGAGGGCTGTGACAAGGAGAGAAATAGAGGCAGTAGTTATTTGTACGGTGGTAGTAAGTGGTTTACATTGTTCAATATTCGTACTGAATACACTCACTGAAGTCCGAATGGGACGAAGGGGACACTCCATACGGGTGTGTCCACTGACACCGCAGTATAGACACAGACCCCGGGTCAGCCTCCTCTGTCGTTCCGCTGATGTCAGTCTTCCAGACTCTATTATCATGGGTTCTGGTTCTGGAGAGGCTGTTGACTCAGGCGATTGGAGGAGTGCAGACGAGGGGGTGATGGTGTCCTGTTGATAGGAACGAAGACGATCGGAACATCGGAGAGAATGTTGGATGAATCTCTCCAGACCCATTGTATCATCTAATGTGGCCAGTTGGATTCGGAGAGTGGGTTCCAAGCCGAGCCGGTACGTGGTCAACAACGATCTCTCATTCCATCCACTTGCAGCTGCTAGAGTGCGAAACCGGAGAGCATATTCCTGTGTAGATAGAGTACCTTGCTTTAGATGATACAGCTGCTCTCCAGCGGCTACTTCCCCATCAGAACGTCCAAACACCTCTTTGAAATACTCCGTGAAGGTAGTGATGGAATTCATGACCGGCCCGGCTTGGTTCCAGATCGTCTCAGCCCATTTAAGTGCAGGTCCAGAGAGTAGAGATACGATGTAGGCGATCTTTGACTTATCTGTGGGATATAGAGAAGGTTGCATTTCGAATATGAGGGAACATTGTAACAGAAAACCATTGCACTCCCCCGCTCCGCCTGAGTAGGGCGCTGGTCGGGCCATGGGACTGGAAGGAAGGGCCGAAGAAGAAACTGTGGAGGCGGAAGTGCTCGGTGCTGGTGGTGCGTTGGAAAGTGGAGCTGGTGGCTGTAGAATCCGCTTCAACTGGTCCACCAGCTCTTGAAAGTGATCGGGGGTGCTCATGTTGTCGTCGTTATTGGTCCGGGCTTCTGTTATGAAGCGGACAGGAGACAGAGGTAAGGAAACGTTAGGGTGTTTATTGAATGACAACAAGGAGCACATGAAGGATAGCCAGGAGGATCAGGAATGATGTTGGGGTCTTCTCCTCCGTGGCTGGGTAACAGGAATACACGAGGATGGACAGCACACACCAGATACAGCTGACAGAGGATGACACAGACTTGGAAGGACTGGAAGACAGGACGATACGGGAGGACCAGGAAGACTAGGGAGGAATACAAAGAGAACAGGTAAGTAAATCGTTTGTTTAGCTGAGGATGACTACGCTGAGTGGTCGCTCAGTTGTCCGCTTTCGTCGAGACGAGCCCGGACAATGAGCGACTGGAGTGCTGTGCTTTTATCTGGTGCTCGTGAATGTGATGCAGCTGTGTGCTCATTAGAAGTCAGGTGATGGTGATCTTCGTGAGTGGGGATCGTGAGAGCCTGACCAATCCGTGACAATAACCTACACCTTCATTTACCTGTTTAAAAAATACATGAACATTTTTTAAGGATAATTTTATCTGAGAACATATCTTAGGTAAAATCAATGTCCATTGAGACAATCCCCTTTTCCTTTTCTTCGATGCGTTCAAAATAATGAACACATTCTCTCATTGACTGCATGATTCATTGTGACTACTTTTATTTTAATTCAAAAAATATTTTATAAAAGCTAATTATTTCAACTAAAAAGTAACTTGCATTACATTTTCAAAAAAGTAACTTAAATATTATGACTTATTTTGTAAAAGTAATGCGTTACTTTACTTGTTAACTAAGAAAAGTAGTATTATGTAATTCACGTTTCTTGTAATGCGTTCCCCCCAACACTGGTAATAATGTCCATATTTCTAATACAGGAAATCTATCAACAAAGGAAATATGGAAAAATATAAGTCCTATTTACTATCGTCTAATTAGAGACAGTTTTCATCATGATTCCAGTAAAATATCTAATCGTCCATTAAATATTGCATATTACTTTTCATCCACAATGTATAGAGCATAAATGTACAAAAAGAAAGACCCCGCTATTTAAATCTTTTCACTTAAGTTCAATATACTTTCAATATTTTTTTTCACATTTCCACAGGCTGCTGCCTTGTTTATTGCTGCAAAAGTTGGCCCAATTAAACACACTGTGAGTGTTGTAAACAATCTCCACAAGTGTTTACCCTTTTTTAAATCTGTCACCTCTTGGAAAGGTTACTAAAAGAAACATGATTTCAGATTGAGGTGAACGCATGAACCTGTAATAATGAGAAACACCTTAAAGCACCACACATGACCTGCATTTAGCAATTCCTTGCACGCTTTTGAGTTATTGCCCAGGACATTTATAAAAATTTGTGAGATAATTAAATGAATGTGCAAAATTATTAAACATATATATATATATATATATATATATATATATATATATATATATATATATATATATATATATATATATATATATATATATATATATATATATATATATATACACATTTATTTATTTATTTTTTTAATAAATGAATTTTTGAATGTGATTATTTTTATATGTTAGTCCAAGGTCATAAACATGCCTTGAACATTATTTTTATCAGGTTTTTATTATCATAGAACATTCATCAGATTAAAAATATTTTATCTATTTAAAATATGTTATTTATTTCTTTGTTCACCTTTAAAAGCTGAATTATTGCATTGCAATTGGAGCTATTTGTGTATTATAAAGCTCCACCCATCTCAGTCATTTTGGCATTAAATATTGCTATTAAATTGATGAGATAGAACAGCCATCCTAATTACAAATGAAACAGCATCAAAGCCAAATATTGGAGGGGATTTTTTGGCCAATTTGGGCATTTATGTTAAAGAATAAATACCAAAATATGTTCATCTATATAACAAAACATTATTACCAAATATTCGAGGACTAAATTTGGCAACTTATATACCAAAATATCAATAATGTAACATCAATGCCAAATACTGGATGGGACAATTTGTCCATTTATATACCAAAATGTCAATACCAAATGATGTCCATTTATATACCAAAAGTCAACTATATATATATATATATATATATATATATATATATATATATATATATATATATATATATATATATATATATATATATATATATATATAAAACAAACAAACAAACAAACAAAAACAAAATATGACTATTTAATTACCTAAATATCAACACCAAAGTATCGCCAACTGCATACCACAATATCAATACTGTACCATCTATAACAAATACTGATGGAAAGAAACTGTTTGTCCATTTTTATACCAAAATGTCAATTTTAAAATATGTCCATATATACACTAAAATTTCAATAACATAATATGTTCACACACATGCCAAAATATGAATTTTCATCACTACCAAATATTAGAGGGGGAAATTTGGACATTTATTAATCAAAATATCAATTTCAAAATGTGATTATTTATATACAAAAACATACCCCAATACATACTAAGATATAACTATTTAACAACCGAAATATCAATACCAAAGTATCGCTAATGACATACCAAAATATCAATACTGTCCCAATCAATCAATACTGGTGGGAACAATTTGTTCATTTATTTTTTTACCAAAATGTCAATATCAATATATGTTCAGTTATATACCAAAATAACAATACTATAATATGTCCATACACATACCAAAATATCAATACCATCAATATCAATATTTGAAGGGGAAAATTTGGCCATTTATATTCCAAAATATCAATTTAAAACGTGACTATTTATATACAAAAAAAAAAAACACACTAAAATAAAAATACATTTAACTACCAAAATATCAACACCAAAGTGTCGCTAACTGCATACCACAATAGCAATACTGTACTGTACCATCTATACCAGATACCGGTGGGAACAATTTGTACATTTATATACCAAAACGTTAATATCAAAATATCTTCACTTAAATACCAATTTTAAAATGTGACTATTTATATACAAAAACAAAAAAAGCAAAAGCAAAAAAAAAAAAAACTATGTTCATATACATACCAAAATATCAATATCTATCAGCATCAATTGTCAGAGGGGAAAATTGCCCATTTATACACCAAATTAGCAACACCAAAATATATCCATTAGCATACAAAAAAATCAATTCCATAAATAGCAAATACCAGAGAGAACATATTAATATTTTTACCAAATTATGTTAATGTATGCACTAAAATATCAATACCAAAAGATATAAATACGCTTCCCAAAATATCAAGATCATCAATACCAAATACTGGAGGGCAACATTTGGTCATTTATAATAAATAGTCAATATCTATAGCGATTACACCCCTGTGCTAATCTGCAGCCTTTTTGCGAACCTGAAAGCAAGTCTGTCTCAATTTCAACAAAGGCTTCCCAGGCTGAAGGAGGTGTTATGTGTTTCAGCTGATGCTGCGCTTTTGTGCTGCACTGTGTTTCTTAAATGGGTCATCCAAAACAGAAGAGAGGAGGAGCATCCCGTCGTCTTCCTCCTCGCCCACTCTGTTTTCGTTCTCTCTCTTTCTCCTGATATACAGAGCTAATTAGGCATCCCGGCTCAACTTCTCCTCAGAGTATTCTGTGTACTGGCTTACTTGTCTCTCTCTCCAGCTCAGTCATGAATAATTACTCTTTTGCTGGGATCTACATCCCCATTTGACGGCAGGGGCGGAGACGCAGCCAATGAGCTTACAAAAAAAAAATAAAAAATACTCCTCTCTGCGGTGTAGCTGAGAGTTTCAACATGCCAATTTAAGACTTACACACAACCATTGACCAAGTATAGTGGTGTAGTAGTGCAAAAGAACATAGAAACAAACCACAACACAATGTGCAAATATTAGTTTTATGGATAAATAATAACACTACAACTAAATTAGGCCAGAACACAATGGAAATGCTCCCAACTTCTAGCAAACAGTTGATCTGTAAAAATGTGCAATTTCTTGCATACAGTTTTTGTGGCCATTTTGTCAGTAAAGCCAGTTCTGTAATGTTGTAAATCTCTATTACCTTCTTTCAGATGGAGCAGCACTTACTATACAGAATTTTCTTTCGATTTAGTCCCCTTATTCATCAGAGGTCGCCGCTAGCGGAATGAACCGCCAACTTATCCAGCATATGTTCTACACAGCGGATGCCCTTCCAGCTGCAACCCAGTACTGGGAAACTTCCATACACACACATTCACACACATACACTATGGATAATTTAGTTTATTTAAATCACCTATAGCGCATGTCTTTGGACTATGGGGAAACCGGAGCACCCGGAAGAAACCCACACGAGCAAAGGGAGAACATGCAAACTCCACGCAGAAATGCCAACTGTGAGGCGACAGTGCTAACCACTGAGCCACCATATCACCATGCCAGAATTCTGTTTACAATAAAAACATATCCATTTCAATTACGAATACCATTCCCATAGACTTGATTAAATTCGACGCTGTCTTCACTGTCAAAAGAGGCCCAGGACACTGAACCTCTTCAATAAAGCAGTAAGTCTTCAGCCAGAGCAGGCTATTCATAGTTCTTTTGCAGGTCGGCCCCCGCTGATGTTCAGCAAACAGAGTTGTCAGCACAATGTTGCCTTTCACGTTCTCCCGGGACACATTGATGTCCAGTGCTGTTCAACACCTACCCATTTACCTGATTTTCAGTCCACAAGCCATCTGAGGCTTGGTCTGCGAAACTGACACATCGGAATGAAAACCGAAACTGAAAATGTGAAACCACTGGCTATTTTGTATTATTATTTTAGCAGCAATACACAGAAGCAGACCACACACACAAAAATACACAAATTATATATGAGTAAAACACAGATGCCCTATTAAAGTTTTACTCAGCTAGAAAAAAACAAATTAATCATAGTTGGAGACTCACTCTGTGCAGATCATTTAAATCAGTATCAGGATGTTAGGCTTTGGAATGTAATGAAGTAAGATTCTCAAAATGAAAATGCTCATATAATGTAGTGATACTTGAACAGTATACACTCAAAAAATGATTACTGCTGCTTGTTCAAACTACCCGTTTAAAATGAGCTGAAACAACACAATTCTTATAATTTCTTTTGCTAATTTTTTATTTTTGTGTGTGTGTGTGTGTGTTTTCAGTCCACTTACGTTTGTAAACCATTGAGTTAACATAAGCGTTTCGTGTTGGAACAACATGAAGGAATTGAGTTGGTCCTACTACCTGGTTAAGGGATTTGTAGTTCCCATGCAGCATGCTTTGCCTAAGATTGAATTAGGAGAGGGTAATGTTGAAAATAAAAGTAATCTTAGGTGTTTAAAGTTAAGAGAAAGATTTCTTAGCATTTAATATTCACTTTATTTTGAAGATTTAGAAGAGTTTCATGTAATGCATTAAGTTTACGGATTACCATCGTGCAGAAGCACCCATGCTTAGGTTGTTGGCAGCTTAATTAGCAAAAATGCAATTTATTGCTTTGCTCAGTGAGCAATAACTGTCCTAAAATTAGTTCTGAGATCAGTCTCAATCAACTGTATATGTAACTCATGAAATATGCTTTAAAATGGCTCTTTTAGTTCATTTAGGATAACTTCAAATAAAACTAAAAGACTTCAAAATGTACACATAACAGACATACATGATATTATCATACCTTTGAGTTTAAATGAAAATACACATGTATTTAAACTTTTATTTAATAAAATCATGTTGGACCAGCTCAATTGCATTTAATTGTGTAAATAGTTTTTTTTTTTGTTGGTGCTAAACAAGTTTATTGGATGGAAATCCTTCCCTCAATTAAATTGTTCATCCAATGAGTTATTTATTTGAGTGTAGTTAAATACAGTAATGAAGTAAAAAAATCTACAGTCATCTCACTGGTATTAAATGCAATATACACTATAAAAAAGTGCTTTATACATCCATTAATTGGTTGTTTCAATGGTGCTGATTGGTTGCATACGGTCATCTGACAATGCAGAGAAGTTGGTGAGCAAATGAAGTCAAAAGCAGATTCTGCTTGACTAGGGTATTCAGCATTGAACGCCACTGTGTTATAAATGTAATTGTTGATGTTTTTATAGCAATACGTTTTCATTTTAAAAGTTATTCTGCATTAGATAATACAATTTAAAGTAATGTTTTAAAAATATTATGAATTAAACAAACTTTAATGTCATATACTGTAGTTTGGTATATTGGCGACGCAGTGGCGCTGTAGGTAGTGCTGTTGCTTCACAGCAAGAAGGTAGCTGGTTCGAGCCTTGGCTGGGTCAATTGGCATTTCCGTGTGGAGTTTGCATGTTCTCCCTGCGTTCGCATGGGTTTCCTCCGGGTGCTCCGGTTTCCCCCACAGTTCAAAGACATGTGGTACAGGTGAATTGGGTAGGCTAAATTGTCCGTAGTGTATGAGTGTGTGTGGATGTTTCCAAGAGATGGGTTGCAGCTGGAAGGGCATCCGCTGCGTTAAATATGTGCTGGATACGTTGGCGGTTCATTCCGCTGTGGTGACCCCAGATTAATAAAGGGACTAAGCCGAAAAGAAAATGAATGAATGAGTTCGGTATTTTTACCTTCAGCCCACGGCTCTCAATGATATTTGGTTTTTAGCCCTTCATTTGAAAAAGTTTCCACACCCCTGCTTTAAATGAAGGTCAGTCTTAATTTATACTTGATACTTTTCATGTACAGCATTTTATCACAGAACTTGATTCAACACAGAAATATACTTCTATACTTTTTATTACTTCAATATTTTTATGTTGTAACAATTACAATTTAACAACATGAAATGTAGAATATGCATCCTTTCCCATTGAGGTTTAGTCTAAAATTGTGCAATGTAATGCTGTCCGTTTCTCAAATAGTAAGAGGTGGCTTGATACATTTTTCTATTAGGACAATAGGACATATTTACCAGGAAAGAAACACTTGACTAGGCTAAAAACTGAATCTGTAAATTTCTGCACATCTTTGCAGAAATGTTATAATGAATCATGACACACGAAATGATTTGCTGTTGAACTGTATCATAACTGACTGTTGTGTCATTTTTAAATTCTCCTTCTGCTTATTGTCTGTGAAGCGGAGCAGGACGACGCTGTCCCAGCAGTGATTTCTTCAGCTGTCTTTGTTCTGTCTTGTTTTTTAAAACAAAGAAAAGACGCAGGAGGGTGGCTAGTATGCATATGTTAAACCATAAGGGAAACTGTATATATGTGGAGTCTGCCTCATTCATGAAACATTGGAAGAACTATTGTTATTTTCTTGTAAATTGTTGATACGATGCATAGTATTAGTTGGTATGAAAGAAATGTACACTTGCTTCTTATCATCTGTAAATTTAGCACAGCGTGTATTCTTTTTGGTAAACTAGTTACTGAATTGTGATGCAATGGCATAATATTTTAATTTGAATTTGAATTGTAATATTTAAAAAAAGTTAATTTGGTCTTTATTTATTTATTTATTTATTTATTTATTTTTAAACTGAAATTTAGCGTAGAACATAGTGGCAAAAAAGCTACTATCAGTTTTTACACTGCTGTCCAATCCTACAGTACTTGCATAACAACTTAACAACAAAAGAAAAGTTAATATTACTGGTTACTGCATTTTTATCCATTCATTTATTTTCTTTTCAGCTTAGTCCCTTTATTAATCAGGGGTTACCACAGCGGAATGAACCGCCAACTCATCCAGCATATGTTTGACGCAGCGGATCCAGCCCATCACTGAGAAACACCCATACACTCTCAACCACACACATACACTACAGCCAATTTAGCCTACCCAATTCACCTATAGAGCATGTCTTTAGACTGGTGGGGGCACCCAGAGGAAACCCATGCCAACATGGGAAGAACATGATAACTCCACACAGAAATGCCAACCCACCCAGCCGAGGCTCGAACCAGCGACATTTGTGCTGTGAGGCGACAGCACTACCCACTACAATACTAAAATACTAGTTCTAGATACATTACTGCTGTAGATTCCAAATCATAGTAACCAAAACGTCTCAGCTATCAATTTTTTACAAGAGTGCCTTGCATTTTAAAGCTGCATGGCTTAGCACTCTTAGGCGGACACAAGTTTATTGAATATTTATTGTTATGCATATTCTATATTTATGAAATATACTGCAGCAAAGCCTATAGAAGCGAGTCTAGATTATTTTACTGCATTCCTGTATTCACATAGTTGTAATTTATAGGGGATAATGCTAATTGTGAATGAGCATGTATTCGAACACTATTGACAAATGATTGGTAGCCATTAACATATTTTAACTATCAAATCTAATGTTTACCAATGTTTTGTGAATCCGGAGCAGGGGTGGGCAAACTCGGTCCTGGAGGGCCGGTGTCCTGCACAGTTTAACTCCAACTCTAATCACACACACCTGCTTATAGATTTCTAGTGATCTTGAAGACACTGATTAGCATGTTCAGGTGTGTTTGATTAGTGTTGCAGCTAAACTATGCAGGACACTGGCCCTCCAGGTCCAAGTTTGCCCACCCCAGATCTGGAGGAAGGTTTTCAGGAAGTTATATGGTTCAGATATTACAATTTTATTTACAAATATATTATGAAGGACTCAGAGTGTGCATGTCAAAAGTACAAATCCAAACTGAAGCTGGTATCCCATACGTACATCAAACAAATTTTGTTTAGCATTTATGTAAACACTACTGAACATATTTATTCTGATTAAAGTATGTCAGACTCAGCTTATGAAATATGCTTTTGCCAGACAAAAAAAGATATATTTTGTATATTTTTATAAAATAGTTTCCATCTTCATCATTTACACCCCTGAATGATACAAAACACAATATATTATTTGAGATGTTGAGGAAATGACATGCTGCTGTTCACGAATAAATGTTTGTGAACTCATAAATGTGTGTTTTAAGAGAAGCGTGCTTTAACATGCAATTTCTCCATCAATGTATCAACCATCCACTTTAACATTTACATTAGACTGAATAAAATCTGGATCACTGCACACAGTTTTTTTTGATGATGTTGATGATATAATGGTTTGCTTTCACTTTTCCAGCCCGCGTTCTCTTTTGAGGCAAAAAACGAAAATGCCACATCATGGCATTTGGTTTTCAGAGGCTGAATTTCCAGCACTACAGCAAAATGTTGCATGTTTTTAAGTCCACCCTTATTTCACACAGATGCGTTTTAATAGCCACACAGTGCGTATGTCACAGGATGTGCCCTTTTCGGCAGCCCTAATGCTTTCTGACTCAACCAGTTGGCTCCAGATCCTTTGACCTCACCCCAGGCCCTTCCGCTGGCTTTCAAATTAGTTTCAAAATTAGTATGCTATTTTTTTCCACCTGTGCTATTTTCTACTCCTGTTATGTTTTCGTCAGGTCTTATTGTGTCCTCTGGGGACAATTACTTCAGCTGTAAAAGCCTAGTTTCCTGGGGCTGTTTTTGTTTTTGGTCAGAGGACACACTGAACTGCTGAAATGTCCATCGATGTACGAAAAATTTGCAGCCGAGGGTTTTATTGTGTCTTAAAGGCAAAATATGTAACGTTTTTGCAATAAAAAAATCCAAAAACCACTTGGACAGTGTTCTATATTTCATTTAGGTGAGTACTTACATTATCCTAAAGTTCCCAAGGATTTGTTAATCTAGAGAAGTTTCATTATAATGGTTGGTCCTGGCGACGCAGTGGTGCAGTAGGTAGTGCTGTCGCCTAACAGCAAGAAGGTCGCTAGTTCGAGCCTCGGATGGGTCAGTTGGCGTTTCTGTGTGGAGTTTGCATGTTCTCCCTGCGTTCGTGTGGGTTTCCTCTGGGTGCTTCGGTTTCCCCCACAGTCCAAAGACATGCGGTACAGGTAAATTGGGAAGGCTAAATTGTCCGTAGGGTATGAGTGTGAGTGAGTGTGTATGGATGTTTCCTAGAGATGGGTTGCAGCTGGAAGGGCATCCGCTGCGTAAAACGTGCTGGATAAGTTGGCGGTTCATTCCGCGGTTGATTCCGACCTCGGATTTATAAAGGAACTAAGCCGAAAAGAAAATGAATGAATGAATGAATGGTCGGTCCTTTGTCAATGTTGTTTATCAGTGATGTAATATCAGCGTTCAGTCTTTATAGGCTACAACTATACACGGGTAGAGTCCACAAAATCCCCAAAAACGCAACTGTAAACTAACTGAGGCATGAATACTTTAGGACAAATAGAGAAATAATGGCGTTGGGTTTTCAAAATTCTGAAGAAATTATATATTTATATACCATATCTATAAATTTGTTTTACTTGAGATAATATATCATTTAGAATGTTCTTTAGACCTGTAAAGCACTCCAGAATCTGACAGATTGATTCGCTGTAGGCTCTAGAACAGTCATCAGAAATGTTGTCATACAGTGTTATGCCTGGATTTCATAAATAGCCTGGCATTTACTAACACAGACTATATTTTTGAAGTGTTTGGAAGTAATTTGCGTTTTCCTCCTGTAGAAAAAGATCATAAGAACAATGTTTAGTGACTCAATGTATTACAACAGTGTTTTTAAAAGTCTAAACACTTTATTGATATAGTATACAACCAAGCAAGTGTGTTCAGAACACAAACGAGTCACAGGTAATGAAGTATTAAGCATTCTCGCAAAGAAAACTCTGTCAAAGCAAAATGCCAGCATGCCTCTGTAGCTCCGCCTCTTTGCCCTTGTTTGGTTTCCCCAGGTCGGTACGATGAAGTGCAAACAAAATGGCAACGGTTAGTCACGCCTTCTGATAGCTTCTATTGGGTTTTCAGAAACCTTTGGGTGACGTCACGGATACTACATCCATATCTTTTACAGTCTATGAGTATGACACACATTCATACACACCAAACACATAGATGGGAAAAATGTGTCCACATGCTAGGCATTTAGGCTTTCGTTTGAATGGTGGCCACGAACTGTTAAAACACCTCTCAAAACATGATCCAAATTTTTTTTTTATGATGAACGAACATTTCGAATGCAATGTGAATATGTAACTGACACAACACAAGGCCTTAAGATCTAGAGCATTGTAACTAAACACAATATGTATTTACAACTTACTATGTTCAAATTTACTTTTAATGCGACTGATTCAATTAAGTTAAAATGTTAAACGTTAATACACCAAATTATGAAAACGACATTTCCTTCGCTCCACTCTCCTTCATAACGTCCTCAAGACTAATCTTTATTACTGTTTTGAAAAAGCGTCCTCTAGTGGTGAAAACATCCACAGTGTGCTTTTAAAAGGCTTTTGCATTCGCTTAGTGTGAGCCATCAGTTCTTGGCGCGTGTCTCTTTGAAGCTGCGTTTCGATGGAGAAAAAGCTGAAAGGGAAGTGCCTGCCACAAAGAGCTCTTCTGCGCCGCCTCGTCCACCAATTTAGAGCCTGGGCCATTTTTCACCGTGCACAGATGAAACAATCTTGCTTTTTTTTTTAAACCCATGACTGGAGTGTGCTTCAAAATGGCTAAAGATGAAAATGGCAGGTTTCACATTGGGCACTCTGCCCTACTTCCTATCAGCAGGTCGTATGAAATGTGCTTGTGCGACACGGATAGCCTTATTCCTGCTTCATTCCTCCAGGTTGCGGAGCGGCCAAGAGCACTAGTCTGCCGCTAGCATGACAAAATGCATTAGCACAGCATGAAGAACGCATTACACCAAACAGCTTAGGCTTTGTTCAGACTGCCATAGTAATGACTTAAGACATATGAGACTAGTTAGTCATTGTGGAAGAGACTCTGCTCATCTTGCCACTCTGCTAAACCTATAAGCTGTGCCCGAAAATGCATTCTCGTTTCCTTATTCACCATTCAGAACATGGCGAGTTGTGAATTCAGACAGTTGTAAACACCAGTTTCTGTATGATGTTATGATGAAATAGTTTCTTCAGCGTATACCAAAAACATCAATTAAAAACCAATTCATTAAGAGTTTAAATTGAATAAACCAACTGCAATTGGTAATTTGTAACAGAAAGTTGTTATTGTAGGAAAACCAGTAATTGGACACAGAATATACTACAGGCATAAAATATACTGCTTAGGACCTTGGTAAGATGTACTGACTCATTAAAATAATAATAATATATATAAATATACAAATATGGCACACTGTTTAGTTAAACAAATAAAGCCCTAATGTAAGTGTATTTGTTCTCAGTATTTTAGCCAATTTGATTTGTTTGTTTACTAAATGCCCTTTAGCTAATTCTCTCATATACCTACACACACACACATTTTTTCTTCCTAATTATACTGTGTATTTCCAATACATTTCTCTGACAGTTTTAAATGCCTGCTTAATCTTAAGTGGATCTATGTGGAAATCTTAAAACATAAATGTGTTTAATCAAATAAACTGTTACATAAATATCTATTTAACAGTTATAAAAACTGAAATATGAGCTAATTTGGAGAAGTTCAGTTGCTCTAATGTGTTAGAATGTAAATCACTTTGAATCTACAGTTCCTTTGAACTGCAACTCAGAAAAATACCAATCTCTGCCACGGTTTCATGCTTCTTTTCTTTCCCTCTCGTGTGCACTAAAAGAAATTGCACTTCATCTTCCGATTTCTGCCTTTCTTCTTTTTTTCCTGTGCCACAGTGTGTACCAGGATTTGCGTCGTCTTTGTATTAACAGGCTGTCCTGTCTTGAAATTAATTGGTGACATAAATGTCACTGAATGCCACCAGCATAAAAATCAGCCCGTGTTTCTGAATCCCAGCACAGCATGGCACACATATGCTACAGAACAGGGCAAATTTGATGTGATGCACGTCTCCTCCTCTTTAAGGAGACGCAATAGGACATCATGTGTGACAGGAGACCCAGCGCACAAAATAAACTTCAAGATGAAATACACAGTGATGCAGGAAAAGTATGTGAATCCATTACCTTGATTAAGAATAATATCGGATCTGATCTTTATGCTACCCAAGCAATCATACATTTTCTAGTCTGAATATTAAAGTAAAAAGAAAATGTAATCACCATTTTCTCACCTTACTTCAATTTATTAGCTGCTTTTTTTCAGCTGAGCACAAAATTATATAAAGTGAAGAACGCTGGAAATCGGTAGCCACTGACATCTATACTAAAAAAAATGTTATAAAAGTTGGTGGCTGCTGTTTTCAGACATTCATCACATTATCTTCTTTTCTGTTCATCTGTTCAACTCAAATTGGTCTTCAACAACTGGAGGGAAAGTAAATGGTGACAGAATTTTCAATTTTGGGGTGAACTATGCCCTTATCTGTTTGAGTGTGAAAAAGTATTTGCACCCTTGAATTTAACAACACTTTGACCCTGCTCTGGCAGTAATAACCTCCAGCAGATGTGTCCTGTAATTGTACAACAGACCCACACAACGGTCAAGAAGGATTTTGCACCTTTCAGTTTGGCAATATTCTTGAGATGTATAGTGTGAATCGTGCTCTCGAGGTCATGCCAAAGCATTTCAGTCGGGCCGAGGTCAGGACTTTGACGTGGAGCTCCAGAAGTCCTATTTTATTTCGTTGAAGCCAGTTTACTCCTGCGCTTTGGGTCACTGTCCTGTTGCATCACTCAGTCTCAGTTGAACTTCAAATGGCAGACAGATGACCTTACATTCTACTGCAAAATGTCTGGGTGACCTTTCCACAATACTTTATACTCTTAAAAATGGTTTTGAAACCTTTAACATCCATGGGACATTTCAATTGCACAAAAGGTTCTTTTTAGCCGTAAAAGGTTCTTACTAGAATATTAAAATATTTTACACTAGGGAAAAATGGTATGGATGTTGGAATATTTACAACAGCTATGTTTTGACTCTGGCCTTAAAGGTGAGTAATTTATGACAGAATTTTCAATTTGGGGTGAACTAATCTTTAAACATCAAGATATTAACAAGTCTTTACCATATTTCTTTAAACCATTTCAGTGTCACACATAGGATTATCTTCCCAAACGTATATAAAACCATCATCCTGGACTAAATATTTAATGCGTTTAATATTTTATATCTATATATTCATGAAAACTTTCTGAAATATAAATTTGCAATAAAATCTAAGCCAAAATTCAATGACAGATAGCAAAATTCCTTTCAAGGAAATTCTGTTCACTCTGTGGCCATATTTGAACTATTCTTGGCAGTTTATCCAAGACCAAGTCCTGTCTAAATAACTGAAAACTGCTTGCTGAACAGTTAATTTACATATTTCAAATCAACAACAAAATCTGAAGTGACATGTCCCACTTCCATTATTTTTGTTGCTTAAGTTCTAATTACATTTAAAACATGTTAATTCCAACTTGCTTCAGCTCAATCAGTAGTCACAAGTGTCATATATTGGCATAACAAACAAGCGAACATGCACCAACACCTCCCCTAAAGCTATAAAGAATGACGTTTGGCTAAGGCGGGACTTCCTTGTGGCAGCCATAATGAGTTTTGTTTTACCCCATTTATGCTAATGCACCATTCCATCAGGATAAGACTTAATTTTATTAAATACTGTCCACTAATTTGAGGAGCTTGCTTAAATGCTCTTCAAGAGTTAACTGATGATTGATTATAAAGCGTGTCTGGCATGCTGTCCTGGGAGAGAGCCCAAAGCTCATATGATCTTTGAGCCCAGGGCTCCCTCCGGCGAGAGGGGAGTTTAAGCTCAGGTAGATCTCGATGAACTCCCCTGCCTATTTATGGCTAATGGCAAATTAGGGATTGCTATGGAGAGATATACTGCTGATAAGAGCTCATCTATGGTGGCAATTTGGTTTAGTCCATTCACTTATGTCGCATGTCTTTGGACTGTAGGAGGAAACTGGAAAACCCAGGGGAAACCCACGCAAGCACTGGGAGAACATGTAAACTCTGAATACAGAAACGTCAACTGACCTGGTAAGGACTTGAACCAGTGACATTCTTCCTGTGAGGCAACAGTGCTAACCACTGGGCCACCATGCCGCCCTATCAAAGAAAAGGGGGGAGGAGTAGAGGTGGAAGGGGGGATTCTTCATAATGAAGATAACTGAGCTAAGAAACTTTGGTTATATATAGTGAGTTAGGAATCATATGAATCATATGAATCATGCGCTAGCTAATGCAGGACCAGCTGTGGTCAATCATAACCACGTGATCCTCTTGAAATCGATTTGTTTAAGGCATTGTAAAACCTCACATCTAAACCATTCGTTTTTTTTATTTTTTATAAAAAGCTAGATCAGATCACTGTGGCAGTGTGCTTTGGCTCTTCATGTATTGTTTTCCTTTTGTGTCATCTGTCCACAGAACAATTTGCCAGCGGCGCTGAGGAACATCCAGGTGTTCTTTTGCGAGCTAGTCACGGCATCTTGCACAAACAGATGTGTTTCTTTTTTTCTGCGTTTGATATAGTCATAATGTGTATCTTTGCACTGGGCTTGAGTCAAGATGTCAATAATACACAGACAGCACAGATCAGACTTGTCTGATAACCAATCACAACCGCGTACGGTAAATCGATTAGCAAATACGTGAGGTGTAAATAAAGATGGAAAAAAACACACTGAGCTTCTGAAGACATCAAGTGGAATACGGGTTGGTTCTGGGGACATGAGTCACATCTAAATCCCACGGTTGAAGAGACGGGATCAAAGCGCTTTAAGAGGATCCTGAAGGAAAATACAATCTTCACAGGTCTGCTCTCATAACATCTTCCAGATTGCATGCGGACGCGGATAGACGGATAACTCCTGATAGATCTCACTGCGGTCAAATGAGATGCCACGAGTTTATGACATTTCGAGATTGAGAGATGATTCACAAAACAGATGTGACACTGAGAAATAAAGCCAGTGTCTTGTCCTCAAACCACACTATGAAAAATGACTGTAATATTAATGGGAAGAGACTGCAGAAATGCTACGGCTATAAGATTTCATTTAGACCTTTCTTCAGGTATAAACTGATCTATGAACAATGTTTACAGCGCTCGAATTTGCATGTTCGCTTGAGGTGGAAGAACCAAACGGGTTCATTTGTGCTTGTCACACAGGGCGTTTGAGCTTCTGCAAGAACCAATGAGGTTGGTAACACTTTAATTTAGGTCACAATTCACGGTATTAACAAACAATTAGCTAACACTACTAGCTAAAAAACTACTAATTGGCTGTTTATTAATAGTTACTAAGGTAAAAGTTGGGTTTACGTTTTGGGTAGGATTAGGGATGCAGAATAAGATCATACTTAGAAACTATTAATGAACATTTAATAACTTATATAATAGGCAGGTAATAAGCCAGTAGTTATTAGTGTAAATTGTGAGCTAAAGTATTGCCATGTGGTTTTCTCTTGTACATAAAGCAGTTTGTTCCGCAAGCATTGATATTATTATGAGAATACATATGTTTATAGTATTTAAAGGTGATAGTGTTACTTAAGAAGACTTGAATTAAACCAGATTTAATTGTTGACCACTTTATGAACATTTAGAGTCATGAAAGAACAGTTCACGGTATTAATAAACAATTAACTAACACTACTAGTTTAATAAACTACCAATTAACTGTTTAATAATAGTTTGTAAGGTAGAAGTTGGGATTATGTTTTGGGTAAAATTAGGCATACAGAATGAGATCATTCTTTATAACTTCTAATGAACAGTTAATATCTTAATGATATAATAATCAGGGGTGGATTTAGTGATTTGGGGGCCCTAAGCAACTCCAGCCATGGGGCTGAAATGCAGTCTTTCTACTTTTATTTAATTAGTATTTACATACATTTACATTTTAAATGATTAGTTTTTCTTAAACTGAATTTACAATTTAAAATGAATATACATTGTTTATAAATGTGACTGCTGGACTGCTTCATCTTTGCAGGTGGTGGATGAATTATTTTATAATATTATAATTACATAACATTACCTTATTAGGTCACACTTTATTTTGATGGTCCCTTTGTTGAATTGAAGTTTCATTCCATCTACATGCCAACTAATTCTCATTAGATTATAAGTAGACTTTTAGGTGGGATTGGGGTTAGGGTAGTGTAAGTTGACATGTACTTGCAAAGTTTCTTATAGTCAGTTAAATGTCTGTTGAAGGATCAGTACTCAAATGGACCATCAAAATAAAGTGGTACCCATTATTATAATATGTTTTATTTTATATTAAATAATATTTAAAGATTTAAAAATTGTATTTGTTTGACTCTAACTATACAAAATATGACAGAAAACGATGTTATATATAGTTTAAAGGTATAATTTACACTTCTAGATATTTCGTAACCTTGGAATTATAAGGTTCTATCCGCGTTCTGAATGATTTTGAGATATTGAGCTTCAAAGTTTTTGCATTCCATATAGTAAACAGTACCTGTGTAACATTTGTTTTTCTAAATAAAAAGTCTTAAAATGTAAACAACTTATAAAAAACACCCCATAATGTAAACAAGAATATGTGAATAACTCAATTTTGACAAAAATGTCTGATAGAAACTTATAATTCTAAGGTGGTGATTTATTGGGGGCCCTCAGATGTCCTGGGGTCCTAAGCGGCTGATTACCTTGCTTATTGGTTAAATCCGCCCTGGTAATAAGCCAGTAGTTAATAGCATGAATTGTGACCTAAACTAAAGTGTTACCCATAATTTCAAATGGAGGGACACAAATCTCTCAGACAGGATTATATCATTTGTACCAAGAAGATGAATAAAAATTGAATAGGTTTGTAAAGACTATTACTCTGCACAATGAAATACTGCAATAATAGATCTAAAAGGATGCAGTAAAATACACTTAAACTTGCAGGGTACAAACTATGAATGGATGTCCCCAGAAATCTCTGTGCAACACATTTGATTGATTTAATAAGCAGCCCTTCAGTTATGCAAATGACGCTAATTTATGCTATTAAATGAATGTTCATAGCAAAAGAGCCATGTCATTGAACATTTCAGTTCAATCTGTTCCTACAATGTTTGTAATCATTGACATCTGCAGATTTTATCCATAGATTTCACAGATTTTTACATACGCAGTCAGTTTCTACTCAACAAAAAAGGTGCTAAACAGCCTGAGGAAAATCTAAAATTTTATTTAATTAAACATGTTCCTTTAAATCTATCGATTACAGCAGCTTTTCATCATCGAATCATAAAGGAAATCATTAGAGCTGTGCATATATCCTGACATGCAGTGTAATTGAGCACATTTGTTGGCCTTTTAAAGAAGTCTGGATCTTAAGGGTGGGCAAGTTTGCATTCTTATTTGATTTGTGTAATTCCTCCAGTGACTTGGACACTCAAATAATACTGCTGACGTGTGCGAATAGCATGGTTTAATGTGAATTAAACACACACGACATGATCCTGGATGAAGAACATGGAAAATACAGCAACGCATGCCCTCTGATCTTCGTGTAAGGGTTAAGGCTGCGACAGGCAGATATGGATGTTTTTTCCAGGAATGCGTCCTACTTAAATCACATTGTGTGGGCTTGCGAACGGAGAGAATCCGCAAATATATTCATAACCGGCGGCCATTGTTTCCACCATTAATGTTTAGCATCTCTTTGAAGAGTAAAGTGAACGTACTGTCTCCTGCAAGGGTTTGATAAGTTCCTCCTTTTTTTTTTTTGCGCCACTGCAGGTAGAGATGTGCTGGGCCGTGAATCACAATAGGATAGAGTTCTCGCCGCAGTGAGTGAAGACAGAGGATCTCGATTAACAAGTGTCCTCTCTGTCAGCAGTCTTCAGTTGTGCTGGGATGAAGGGAAGTGGATCTGCGCGCTGACTAGCACCTCAAGGGCTCTGGGACTTCAGCTGTCTGCGTGAGGTTAGATATGATGAGGACACAGCGCTCGCGCTAAAAAGCTCATGACTACACATCTATTTTAAGAGCCCGAGGGGAGTGTGAAGGCTCCAATGTAACATATTTACAGAGTCATGTGAAAAAAATCGTGGGGAAAAAGCGTGTCTAGGATGGATGAAGGCTGTATGAAGTTCGAGGAGAAGGCCAAGGGTAAAATAGGACAAAAGTGCGAACTGCGTGCTTACTAACACGGTGTGAAAGTGAAAATGATTAGTTCGAGTAAATAAGGAAATTCTTATGGTATTGCATTGGGATTTATTTAGCTGCAACACTTGTGTTTATTTAAAAATTGCAAATAATATCAAATTAAATGTAGTTGCAGAATGAAGGTCACAGAGATAATGATTGGTCAGTGTACTTTTGGCTTCTTTTTTTATAAAGATTTTTTATAAGATTTGTTGAAAGAATGAATGAATGAATGAATGAATCAATAAATGAATCAATAAATGAATGAATCAATGAATGAATCAATGAATGAATCAATGAATGAATCAATAAATGAATCAATAAATGAATGAATCAATGAATGAATCAATGAATGAATCAATGAATGAATCAATAAATGAATCAATAAATGAATGAATCAATGAATGAATCAATGAATGAATCAATCAATCAATCAATCAATCAATCAATCAATCAATCAATCAATCAATCAGTAGGCATAGTGGATTATAACATCAAACTACGAGTGTTTGATGAATTGCTTATTATTGCTTTGCATATATTTATGCTGTACACAGCAATGGAAAACTAATTGGGACCACTTAAAATTCATTCATTCATCCATTTTCTTTTCAGCTATGTTTTACGCTGCGGATGCCTTCCAGCTGCAACCCATCACTGGGAAACATTCGCACTCAAACCCATACAAACTCATTCGCACACATACACTACGGTCAATTTTTAGCTTACCCAATTCACCTATACCACATGTCTTTAGACTTGTGGGGGAAACCAGAGGAAACATGCAAACTCCACACAGAAATGCCAACTGACCCAGCCGAGGCTCGAACCAGCTCGAACCTTCTTGCTGTGAGGCGATCATGCTACCCACTGCGCCACAGGGTCGCCCCACTTATTTTTATTTTATTGATTTATTTCGTTTTAAGGGCGGCATGGTGGCTCAGGATTCTGTAGGTTTCACCAAGTCAAATTTAAGGCTTTTAAATACCTTTTTAAGACCATTAAGAATTAAATTTTAGACTACTATGGCTTAACGCTATGGATTTTTAAAATGGCCCAGCAGAATTTTTATTTTAATTGCTTGATCAAAAAACGAATTCTTATTAGCTATTTCTTAGTCACATACACTACCGGTCAAAAGTTTGGGGTCAGTTTTTTTCTTTTATAAAATAAAATTTAATTTATTAATTTAAATTAAATTATTCTGTTCATCAAAGTGCCATTTATTCATTCATTCATTTTCTTTTTGGCTTAGTCCCTTTATTAATCCGGGGTCGCCACAACGGAATGAACCGCCAACTTATCCAGCACATGTTTTACGCAGCGGATGCCCTTCCAGCTGCAACCCATCTCTGGGAAACATCCTGCACACTCATTCACACTCATACACTACAGACAATTTAGCCTACCCAACTCACCTGTACCACATGTCTTTGGACTGTGGGGGAAACCGGAGCACCTGCAGGAAACCCACACGAACGCAGGGAGAACATGCAAACTCCACACAGAAATGCCAACTGACCCAGCTGAGGCTCAAACCAGTGATCTTCTTGCTGTGAGGCGACAGCACTACCTACTGCGCCACTGCGTCGCCAGGCGCCATTTATTAAACGTAAAAAAAAAATGTTAAACTGTAAAATGTACTGTATGTAGTTTCAAATGAATTTATTACTCCAGTCATAATTGCTTTTATTGCTATTACAATTACTAATAAAATATTATTATTAATAATAACAATAATAACTAATATTAGAATGACTTCTGAAGGATCATGTGACTGAAGACTGAAGTCATGAAGTTTAAAATTCCTCAAACTTCATTAAAATGACTAGAATAAATTATTAAATTAATTTATAAACCACTTTTGAACAGTTATTTTATACTGCAATAACATTTCACAATTTTACAATTTGTACTTTACTTTTGATGAAATAAATGCAGCCTTGGTGAGCAGGATATTATTATTTTAAAACATTTAATTACCTACTGACCCCAAACTTTTGACTGGTAGTGTATTTAAAATAACGTGCAAAACAAGCAGACCCTAGTTGTATACATACCAACTTAAAAATAAAAGCTTAAGTAAACTAAATGTGTATAAAACTGTTAAAGAATTACTCATAAATTGAGTTTTGCTAAAAGTTTTATTGAGATGTATTGTTGGTGATTGGATGTATGTTAAATCGATTGGTTAGCTTCACATAAACAAAGGAAAATTAAGACCTACAAAACAATATTTCTGTTAATTTAAGACTTTTTAAGACCTAAAATGTAGTATTTTAAATTCAAGACATTTTAAGGCTTTTTAATAAAACCTGCATAAGGATCCTTACTCTTTTGTCTCTCGACTCACTTCTGATTACACACGCTAAATACGGGGAGAACATGCAAACTCCACACAAAAACACCAACTGGCCCAGCCAGGACTCAAAACAGCGACTTTCTTGCTGTGAGGTGCAAACAGGGTTACCATGGGGTCTTACGAATCGTAGTCAGACTTGCAATGATAGAAAACAGGCGCAAATGGGTACAAACAGGGCACTCCAGAGGCGTCGTCAAGTAACAGGCAGATGGTCAATACATGTGGCAGACAGGGTAAATGAAGAACAAACCAAGGATCGGAACACGTGGAAACTATATCAGGGAATGCTTTGTAATGTTACAGGATGATAACCAAACAAGGCTCAGCAATGAGTGTCAAAGTGAGCCAAATATTCATTGATTCATTAATTTTTTTCCAGCTTTTTCCGGTCACTTTATTAATCAGGAAATGCCACAGTGAACCACCAACATATCCAGTATATGTTTTACGCAGCGGATGCACTTCCAGCCACAACCCAACACTGGGAAACACCCACACACTCTTGCACACACTCACATACACTACGGCCAATTTTTGCTTATTCAGTTCTCCTGTACCGCATGTCTTTGGACTGTGGGGGGAACCGGAGCACTCGAAGGAAACTTACTCGAACACGAGGAGAACATGCAAACTCCACACAGAAAAGCCAACTGACCCAGCCGGGGTTTGAACCAGTGACCTTTTTTCTGTGACGCAATTGTGCTACCCACTGCGCTGCCCCTTGAGGCATATATATGTGAGTTTAATCAGTACATGAGCAGCTTCAGCTGTGAAGGTGTAATCAAAGGAGACTTGGAGCAGGTGTGTGTGTGGTGCATGACAGGACTTGTAGTCCGTGTGAATGTGAATGTTCTCCAGCTGTCTATGAAGGTTAGATGGCTGGTGATCATGACAACATGGCGACTACAGATCAAGAATTTTGTTTTATTCGACGCATATCTGATAATTTTTTTATACAGATTTAAAATAAATATACTGTCATTTAGAGTTTTTTTCCAGAATATGACAAATGGTCAGAATATTTTCATCCAAGGTTATTTTGTTTTTTTCCACCAACTATTAATTTCTCAACTCTTCTGAAGTTTGTCGTTGTGTTATCTTAAATGAATATTAACATAAAAAAACCTTTTTAGTACTTTAATAAAAATGAATGCTCCAAATGGCATTTTAAATTTGCATTTGGAAGAAATGTTAACACCAGTTTACACAATTAAACAAACAACAAGGTTTTATTTAAACAGATAATTATGAATATTAAATCCAGAAAGACATTTGTGCTCTCTTTATTCCAATGTCTTCTATTATTATGTATTCTATTATTTAGAATTTAAAATAAATTCCACTTTACACAGCATACACACATACAGTAATTCACATCACACGTACTGCACAATGTGTTACAATCATCCTACATTTCATGAAAGTACTGTTAATGGAATGATTAGTGTTGAACAGAAATGGAATTCTTCAGCAGATCAACAGGACAATTGGAAGATTGTTTAAAATTCCTTGCAATCCATTCTGACACATTCCTCTAGATTTCCCTATCGTATTACATTATGCAGCACAATTCCATTCCATTACTTACAAAGTATTATATTACATCCCATACCTTTAGCCAATTTCACAATATGATCAAACCTCCAGCTGACAAAATAATGCCAAACGTGTCAAGAATGATTTAAGAATCCGGCGGATGAAATCACAGGCTGCTTCATTTGCTTCGGTTTGCTATGGGTAATGACTTCTCTGATTTACATTGCTGCAGAATTCCTTTTTCCTGTCACCGGTGTACATGGAAATACGATGGAGTTGCTATTTCTAATTAGCCTCTCTCATTTAAAGTGAATTAAATCAGGCACTGGCGCATAAGCTGCCTCTGCATTCCCATCACTCCACTCACTCTCCTGATGTAAAAGAGAGAAGAGCTATCCAAATCTTATCCATATTTATAAAATTGCGTACAGGTTTTAAATGATAATTTAAGGTCCACCAAAGTGCCATTGAGCACAGCTTTGACATGATTTAAGTTGAAACATAAAAACAGGGTGGGCCATTTTTTTTTTGAATGTTCTAGTTTCCTGTTTACTGTGTAAATGTGTATGTGCAAAGGATTTCCCTTTCTGGTTTGCTGTGGATAGGTGAATTTACATGTACATGTAGTGTGTTTCAGCATCTTCCCCTTATAGATACAGCTAACAAAGAGTGTTCAGATCAACACTAAGCCAGCCGTCAATTATTATTATTATTGTTATTGTTATTATTATTGTTATTGTTATTATTGTTATTATTATTATTATTATTATTTTATTTTTATTTTATTTTTATTATTATTATTATTATTATTAGTAGTAGTAGTAGTAGTAATACTGTTATTTTTATTATTATTATTATTATTAGTAGTAGTAGTATTTCTGTTATTATTATTATTATTATTATTATTATTATTATTATTATTATTATTATTATTATTATTATTATTATTATTATTATTATTATTATTATTTATGCAGGTGTTTAGGCAAATTCTTGGTTACATGTAAATAAGTGACCAAGTTCAGCCATGTTTTATAGGGGGTTGAGGCATGTCAGATACTAGAGGGTACTGTATTGGTGGTAAAATATAAATAACTAAATAAATAAATAAATAAATAAATAAATAAATAAATATTAGAAGCTGAAGTGCTCTGTGATGTCAAAACATACATTTCTTTTTGTGGAAGTGGCAAACTGGAACGCTTATCTCTTCTAAATAGGATTTTTGCTCTTGTTTTGGAGCACACTTTGGGTTATAGATTACTTTAAAGTCCTTCCAAAATTAAAATAACATTTTTGGGGGGTGGGGATTGGGTATTAGTATTAAGATTTTACGGTTATCTGTAATCTAGTGTACTTCAGAAAAGCTCCAAAAAACAGAAGATATAAGCATTCAAAACGTATACAGCCTCTCACTTCCTGCAATAAAAATCAACAACTTCAGTTTTACCAATTAAATACTTTCTAGTATCTGAAGTGTCCCTCTCCTACAAGTCATGGGCTAAATTGATCACTTGTTCTGGGATCAATGACTTATATTCAAGGAACCAAGCAAACCTGCAAATACAGTACATGGAAAATAATAACTGGTAGCTGACACATTGTTAAACAGAACTCATAGCCAAATTTACTATTGTATGGTTCAAAAACACTACAGTGTATACTACACTGTAAAAAAAAAACCTAATTTTACAGAAAATATCTCTAAATTTTTTATAGTATTTTTTTTGTCATTTCAAATTAAATTCAAAACTTAGTAAAACGACAAACAATCTTTCTAAATTAACAGTTTGACTGTCATTTTAGGTACTTTATCATTAAAAACAAATTACTGACGTTTTTGTTTTTTATACAAGGAAATTACTGTATTATTTATACAGTATTTTTTCTGTTATTTTAAATTATATTCAAAAGTCCGTAAAAATTACAAACAATATTTGTAAATTAACAGCTTGACTGTTATTTTATGTACTAGAAAATTAATGACAAATTACAGGAATTTTCATGTTTTATACAATATAATTGCCGTATTATTTAGTGTTTTTTCCAGTTTTTTTGAAGTACATTTAAAATTATGTAAAATTAAGGTAATAAATTGTAATTACTTGCTCTGTAAAAAAAAAATTTTAAATCTTAAAAAAAAGGTCAAATGACTGGCAGCTACGGCTGCCAAACAAAAACCATAAAATTACGGTAAAATTTCTTTGTTGAAATAAAGTGCAAAAAATAATAAATCTACAGATATTTTCATTAAAATGTTTACAGAAAAACACTGTTATTTTACAGACTTTTCCTAGATTATTACGATCAAATCCGTTCAATAAATAAAATAGATAAATTCCGCTTACATGCACCTGTTCCGGATTCCGCTAATTGCACACACAGTCGGAGGATCATTATGAACTGATTACATGGACTTTAAAAGCAGCACAGACGCACGCACCAATTGTTAAGTCTTGTTATGCTGTTACTGTGAACATTATGACGCGTTTCTTTCTTTTGCTGTGCTTTGTTTGTTAATTGTTTATGTGGTTTGCTGCTTGGACTGACCATTTGGCTGTTATTTGACCATGACTCTGGATTCCCTGCATACATCTGTTTGCCCCTGTGTTGACTGTTGCTTGCCTGACCATCTCTGTGTAATAAACCTGCATTTGGATCTGCATTACTTTGTCAGCGTCCCCTTCACATTAAAGTTCCATTTCATTTAAGATTTGTAACTGAATTATTCCATATAACTTAAACATCTACATGTTTTACATAAATACTATTCAATAAAATGCAACAACTGTAATTTTAAAGTTGTGAGAATTTTAATCAGTTGTATCTCGTTTGTTGTTTTTCCAGACGTTTTTGATCTAAAATAAAACTGTTAAATTACGACCATGAGCATGTCTTGGCATTTTATTAAAGGTGTTTAATTGTTATGGTTGAGAGATAAAATTCTTTTAAATAACATTTTTTCTCTTGAAATTTTAGTGCAGTCACTTTATTGATGGTGTTCAATCATAATAATCTAGGAAAAGTTTGTGAAATAACAGCGTTTCTCTGTAAAACTCTTAGTGTGTAACTTTTTTGAACTGATTTGATTGTAATAATCTAGGAAAAGTCTGTAAAATAACAGTGTTTTTTTGTAAACATTTTAATGAAAATATCTGTAGATTTATTATTTTTTGCACTTTATTTCAATAAAGAAATTTTACCGTAATATTATGGTTTTTGTTTGGCAGCCGTAGCTGCCAGTCATTTGACCTTTTTTTTACGATATTTTTTTTTACAGTGTATGTTACCATAGTGCTTTTAAAAAATTAGGATTATACTACTACACCACTGTTTACTACAGTAAAACCTAAAGTATGCTATTTTTTTCAGTACACTACAGTTAATACTACACTATGATGTAGAAGTCATTAACAAACAGTTGTAAATTCTATAATACATTAGGTATAATTTTACTATATAATGGTTCAAAAACACTATAGTATTTAGCACAGTTTACATAAAAATGAGGGGAGGAAATCTAAATTTACAATGTTTATTTTGCAAGCGCACTTTGCTATTTTTAGGTGAATAGTTAAGTTTAACCATTTGCTTCTGTGTTTTGTGTAGCGAAGGGGTGTCCAAACTTAATCCTGGAGGGCTGGTATCCTGCATAGTTTAGCTTCAACTTCCTTCAACACACTTCCCTAGAAGTTTCTTGTACCTACACGCTCAGAAATAAAGGTACAGGAGCTTTCACTGGGGCAGTATCTTTTTAAAAGAAACATATTTGTATCCAAATAGTCCACAGTGCTACCTAAAAAGTGCATATTAGTACCCAAATGTACCTAAAAAGTACCTTTGAGGTACCACTATGGAACCTTCAGGTACAAATATGTACTTTTTGAAAAGGTACTGCCCCAGTGACAGCTCCTGTACCTTTATTTCTGAGAGTGTAGAAAGAGCTTGATTAGCTGGTTCAGGTGTGTTTAACTGGGGTTGGAACACCGGCCCTTAACGACTGAGTTTGAACACCCCTGGTGTAGCTGTTCTTCACTGTTGGCATTAATTGAATGTTTCAGCCACAATATTATTAACCACATCCCTCTTACTGTTCGTTTGCTACAAGGGAATGATGCGCAAAAAGAAAGCCCTGCCCCTACTCAATATTCAGTTGCAGTTGGTACATCAACATATTGATATAAAAGTCTCAACAACTTCCTGTCCACACAGACTTTAAATAGGAGAAATGTTCAGACACTCTCAACATTCCTGTTATTAATTGTGACTGTCACGAAACAAAACACAACTGGCTATTGTTCTAAAGGGGAGGAGCTAATCAATATGCCCCACGCTGTCCTAATGTTTCAGTTGAAATGACGTCAAACATCCCATAAGGTGTTGTGCATTTCAAGGCACATCGGTGGACTTTAAAGGCTAACAGCCCCAACAGAACAGCGTGTCAGTAGGCTGATGGTATGGATCTAGGCTGTGAGAAGGAAATGATCTCCACAGCTGCACACAACAGCTGGCTCTGCAATCAGCCAGCAGTAAATGGCCTCTGGGTAATCTGCACTGTAGAGCTTCTTTGTGCCATTCTCTGATTGGTGCAGACATGCGGCAGGTTAGCGTCTCGTAACGCTTTCACATCTGATGATATTCACAACATGCATGCAGATCTTTGTTTGCTATTTAACAGATATTTGGTGTTTGACCTAAAAACAAGGTTCGAGGAAACGGCAAAATTAAAATTAAAATCAGACTAAAAAGCTTTGTTATTATAGCGAAATTAAGACCCTAGTGTAGTATTTAAGTAATAATTTTGTTTTTATTTCTGTATTTTTAGTTTTTGTTTTAATTAGAAAGTAACCAGTGTTCAACAGATAGTAACAGATGTTCAATAACATATTATTTAATAAATTTTTTATTAATTTTATTCATATACCATTAACAAAATCTTATTAATACCATCTTCCTGTTTAATAACATTAAGAAACAAAAATAGTTTTAGATTTATGGCTGAATTAGCCTTGCTAAAAAGTATGCATAACAATCGTAGTTATTAAAAAAGAATAATAATAATGATTGCAAATAAATGAATACATTTATTAAATATCAATAGGCATTATTTTCCTGTAGGTTCAAAAAATGTTGGTAAAATGTGAAGAGTTGGTCACAGCAAATAAATAATTCATTAAGATGGATGCTAAAACATTTTTAAAAATGATATAAAATAAGACAAAGATAAATTGTTACATATAATGTTTTAAAGTAATAAATATTGTTTATAAAAATAATAATAAAATGAAAAAATTAAATTAAATGAAAAAATAAAATAAAATAAAATAAAATAAAATAAAATAAGATAAAATAAAAATAATGTTTGTTGCACCAAATGAACAGTAAGTTAGCCAGAGGAAGCACCAGAAGATCCTTCCATCATAACTGCACCACAAAACACATCTTGCTAAAAAAATCCAAACCAAAATGTTCACTTCCAGACTCCAGAAGTCCACCACACGCTCCCGCCGCTGAACATATCTCCAGAACACCAGAGACACGTAACTCATGATTTGTTGCACGCCGTCTCTTCAACACTTTTATGCCATCCTCTGCACTCAAATGACGTTTGACAAAGTGAGCCGCCTGCTGTGAAGAACCTCACATTGTGTGAATATGAATGAGCATGTGCGCTTTATGACAGCTCTCTTCTCAGTCCAAACTGTTGCTGCCTGTCATCACTCACTATTACGCTCCAAATCAAAGACTTGTCCTTTTGAATTCTAGATTTGATCCATCTTATCAGTCTGCCTCTCACAACCAACCAGTCATTTTAAAGACAGGGAAGCTTACATCTTTATCTGAGAGACAATAAAGCGAAATAACAAAAAACATTATATTGGAACTCTTGGTAAATACGAGCAAAGAAAGCCATGGATAAATGCTTGTATAGTTGAACTTTTTGCTTAAAAAGTTCTCATTTAGAATAAAGAATTGGTCTATTGGTAAGCCCCTCTCCTTAAACACAGAAGAGCCAATGGCAGTTGAGTATTAGTAGCAAAGGAATTGGAACTCTGACATCTTTTGGTTCAAACACTGGGAAACTCAGATTTGATTTTGACTATGCTACAAAAAATAAAATTGTATTCCTGGGGTGCTTTTAAAATTGATTCCATGTATCCTGAGAGGATTGACAATGGTATTTACTTTATTCCATTTCCTAAATCAAATCAAGGCATGTTCAGAAGATCAACACGAATTTATACATTTGTTCTAAGCCAAGTAATGATGTTAACTGTGCTAACAGTCAATGTGAAGTAACACAGCCTTTGCAAGTAAGTTTTACAGGTAGCGCTGACATCTAAACTTAATCTTCATTGTCAGCTATAAGTAAATGAATTTGATTATCCTCTGGTATATGACCACTGTTGATCTTGAATGTATTCATCTGCGATTTTGACTAATGTAACATGAGGATTCCTTTGCTTTCATTCTGATAAACCCTCGCTTCCAAATTAATCTTGTTATCCAACCTATTTATTTTCAAATCCTTTATATATCCCTTTGCAGCATATTTAAGTCCCACTTGAATGCTCCTCGGTGGTCCTTCTATGATCAAAATTGTTAAAAAATTGGGACAGGGTTTTCTTACTGCAGTCAAGACCTTAAATGCACTGTAAAAAAAATATAGGTTCCATGCAATTCCTTCATGTTGTCCAAACACAAATCAATTAAGTTAACTTAATTGTTTTAAGAAATGTAAGTACTTTGAACATAAAAAATAAGTTATATATACAGAGTGACAGTTCAAAATGACCATTATCGCTGCATGTGACACCGTCTCATCCCGACTAAGGGATTAAGAAAATGTGTTTGGGTGTAACAGCAGTTTGTGACAATGCTGCCAGGAGACACAAAGGGATGGGATGCAAATGGTCAGAAATATACAGTAGCTGTAAGTACCCTGCTACTTGTAAATGAAGATGAAATAACAAAACATTATAATTCATTCATGTATAATTCTTTGTTACATATGTGTACTATCACTTTTTTCACCCTTATGAATATCAAAATATTTTTATTTTAAAGTATATTCCTGTTGAGTTTTTATATTTTGGTATACTCCAGTGACTAGGGGCACATGACAATGTTGAACACTGTACTTGAGTTACACAGGACTGTATATATATATATATATATATATATATATATATATATATATATATATATATATATATATATATATATATATATATATATATATATATATATATATATATATATATATACCTGGTAACACACAGGTCATACCCATTCAAAAATTGATGACAAAGAGTAAAAGCAAAGAACACGAGCTGTGATTTGCAGCAAAATGTTGTTGAGATTCACAAAATGGGAAATTGCTTTAAGAAAGCCACACCAGGAACAGAATTTAACAAAAGTTGATCAATTCTAGTCAACTGGAGGTGTTGTGAATCAGCCTGGAAGAGGATGTGTGATCATCTCTATAACTGTTAGGATGATGGTTCGACTGTCTGAGATGGAGAATTGCAGAAGTTAGTTGAATAAGAAATTCTGCAAAACTACAATCTCACATCAACCACCCAGCAGGCACACAACATCATAAGAGGTTTTAATATTAGGTTAGATTGAGATCATGATGTCAGGTGACCAAAATTCAATGTCTAGCCAGCATCTAAGGACAATGTTATTTTGATGTCCAATAACGACGTCAAATTACGCTGATATTTGGTTTATTTTAGGTTGTGTTGGAAAGTGATTAAAATCCAATGTTTGATAGACATAGTGGTAACGTCCACACAACGTCAAGGTGTAACATGCTTAGACATTGATATTTGGTTGATTTTAGGTTTATTTTAGGTTGGACATTGGACATCGGCCTGACGTTGGGTTTTGACGTCAACCTAATTTTCATTTACAAACAAAATCCAATGTCCCCACGACATTGGGGTATGTTGGGGTACAATGTCAATATGACGTCATGTTGACGTCCTGCGCCTGCAGGGACATCACCACAGATAGTTTGAAAGGCTTTCAAGACAAAAGCCTCTACTCTCAATCTCAAAAAAATAAATACGAAACTCTTGATTCTTAAGTTTTTATTTATTTATTTATTTATTTATTTTGAGCAAAAGATCTAAAGGTTAAACTATAAAGTCATTTATTTTGCTTGCCAATATTAGTTGAAGGCACTGTAGCTTCCGGCTGGCATCGAGAAACCTTCTTTTCAGGGGCAGTTTACTTGCAGCTCATCAACGAAGGCTTTGTTAATTGGATTATAAATCACAGCGGGCAAATGAAAGAGATGAATTACACTGCAGCTGATATGATGATGAAGCGATACGTGCTCTCAGGACACCGAATTATTGTTTGAACAAAAAGCCCCCATTTCAGATAATGGAGGATTACGTAAAAAAAAAAAAAGATGGACTCTAAGAGCAAAAGAGGAGAGAAAATGAGTGTATATTTGGGCCTTTAGGGGTTGGTGTTTAGTATTGTTTAAAAGTATAAATCTCGCACACGCACTGATAAGCTGTAGGTGATTTTTGGTCTCCAGTTAAACATTAAAGTATTATAGTATCATTTAAACATTATTATTTATATATTATATAACCATAAAATTATATATAAAAAATACAATCTCCAATTTAAAGTGATAAATGAACAGTATGTTGATAAAAAGCTCAAATTATGGATCAATTAAAATCAAAATATCATATAATTTCACATTAGTTTATAAACTACAGTGTTGTAGTTATTTTTGAAGAAATGTAAACGAACACATTTTAATAAGAATAAATAAATGACAATGTACTCCAAAATCCTTAATTTTTGATTCTCGAAGTGCTGGTAGGATTGATTGAATTGGCGAGCAAGGTCTGCAGTGTAAGCTAAAAACCATCTTTAATGTTCTACTGAAGAATGAATATCATTTACATCTTGGATCTCTAGACTAAATGTTCACTATTCTGCCCCAAATTGAAAATCAAAGCCAGGCTTAATGCGTTTTTGGAAAGTCTGCATGGTAAATAATGGCAGCTGGTTGAATCTCTGAGCCAGAGACTGACCCTGAACCAGCTCCACCAACACAACGAATACAAATGACCGAACACAAATGATTTCAAACGCTCAGTATTACTGGGGCTGAACTAAACAGACACACTAACTTTAGCCTTTAGTCTATGTGTCAGCAATTCCCAAAGCTTGTGTTTTAAAGTTTACCAACAAGTTCCTTGAGCATATCTCCATATTCTGCTTGTTTTTTTTTTCAGGAGTTATGAATATTTCAGAAACACACTTCTGCACTTCAGGATGGAGGGAAACATTGACCTTGAGGTCAACAAACACTGCTGTCTGCAGGACTGAGAGTGTTGTGAGAGACAGAAATAGTGAGTAATGGTCAGAAAATAGATATAAACTCAGAATTCTGACGTTTTACTTCAGAATTGCAACATATAAATAAACAACAGTGACGTAAGGATTATTTTCCCTAAAACTGTGTTCATATCTCACAAGTCTTACTTTTTTTATCTTGTGAGTTTATACAGTATGTAGCAGTTTGTAATATTGTGTAATATAAGTGTAATATTGAATTCATTTTTGTTCCTAAAAATCTGAATTGTATGATAAAAACTTGAGAAATAAAGCAGCAGTTCTAAGAGAATAGTATATATAAAGTTTATAAACATATCAAGTCTGACTTGTAAGGTATAAAAATAAAATAAAATAAAAAATAAATAAATAAATAAAATAAAATAAAATAAAATAAAATAAAATAAAATAAAATAAAATAAAATAAAATAAAATAAAATAAAATAAAATAAAATAAAATAAAATAAAATAAAATAAAATAAAATAAAATAAACACAGCACACAATCATACTTATATATACACTCAAAAAATAACATTCATTGTTAGTTCAGACTAATTTAAAATGAGCTAAAACATGCTTGAGTTTTGATCTAACTTAATCGTTTTGTGTTTAATATAATTAAATTGGTAATTAATAAGAATTTATCTGAATTCCTTCATGTTGTCCCAACACAAATCGATTTTGTGGAACCAGGCATTTTTTACAGTGTACATAACATGCATCCATAAATAAATTCTGGCTATAGGTCTCAGAGGTCCACCTTTATTGCCATGCATAAGCCTGTGGCTATTGTAGCAGTGGAGCTCTTTGGAATGGGGCCGGGCCACTTTCATGAGAAAATAATTGTGCATCCAGGGGCCCTGCGATGCTCTAGAGGTAAGGGAGTCCATGAAAGATAACTTTGATAAACATGAGTCAGACTGCGCTATTGTCGATAATTCACTCTCCCTCTCTCTCTTTCTTCCCTCTCCCTCTCTTTGACATTCACATAACAAACACATCCAAAAAATGACCAGGAGAAAAAAAAAAGAAAGAGGATGACCCCTTCTTAAACACAAAAGCCCACCCTAACACTTCAGTAGAATATCGACCACCGATTCGTAAGGCTGTGTTTACACTTGTTCGTTTTTTATTTTGTAATGCTCAACTCTTCCATAGTTTAGCCTGCACTCCACTGCATGCTGGGTTGTTTTAACCCAAAAGTGGACAGTCACTCAACCCTGTCATAGTATGAACATGCTCAACCATGTTCATAGTATAAACATGTACATACTATGCATTTTGTAATATTTCACCTATACAGTTACTTTTATTTTGAGATTTTAGTCTTTTAAAGGATTTGCTGCCAACCGAATTGTTAATTTTCTTTGTGGTTTGTTTATAATGAGTATAATGAAAAATATATTTTTATAAAATAAAATGGCACCTTTTAATGGCACCTCTAACATCTGACAAGCTCTTTCAGTTCTGACATGCAGTCGATACCAATATGGACAAGGATCACTTTTATTTTAAAACACCATGTTAAAACCATAACACACTAGTGCAAATGTAGCTGAAATTTCCCATTTCCCCACGTCCATCAAAGCAGATATAAATATTTCCCCTACGCCTGATCCAAACACACTCTCGATAACCTGCAAGACAAACTCTCCCAGGTTTTCCTCCTGATCGTAGCCCTTTGAACTGTCATTCACAGAGCAGAAATGCAAGCATTGCTTTGCTGCAGTGTTTGATGAGGAATATGCCTGCTGACATATTGCATTCAAACCATAATAGGAGGCAATCGCTTAAAAAGAAACAGCTTCCATTCAAGCTCTTTTCCTGCATACACTCACGTGCGAAAGACATAAATTCTGCATTTTCACACACACACACACACACACACGCAATGCTCTGCCCTATAGCAATGATAATAGGAGTCGCTTCACCGCAGTAAATCATGGCAGGCTCGCTGCAAAGCATCCATGGAAGATGCTGACATCCGTCAACGCGCCTCTACTGTCATCAAATATTGCATATTCAGTAAATCAGTCAAGGTTGTGGCCAAAAAACAAGACGTCTATTCTCAAATAAGATTCATGTATTGAATAAATGCAAATGAGAGAGCAGAAGAGAAGGGCGGTTCTGTTTTCTGGAGGAGGAGGCGATGCTGATGCTCAGAATACAGATCAATACTGGCCAGCGCTGCATGCTACCTGAACATGATCAATGTGTTGTAGAGCTCTACCAGTAACAAGCTGCTGTTTCTAAATAGAAGCACAAGCACATGCAACCATGCTGGTTATTTATTGTGCAGCCGAGTGAACTATAGTGAGTAATCTCACAGTTAGAAATGGAAAGTTCAACTCATTTGGATGATGTTAGATGTTTTTTTTTTTGAGAATACATCTAACATCATCCATATTTTTCACATAATTTATTAATCATTGTCATTTGGGTTTAATCTAGTACTATTTATATGCCATTAAAACATACAGTATATAATATTATACTGTATTATTCCATGGTCTGTTGAAACTATTGATTCAGATTGGAAGGAAGATGCACAATTAAACTGCTTATTCCATTCTTTGTTGAAATTCTTGATTCTGATTGGATGGAAGGTGTGCAATACAACTATTCTATGGTCGATTGAAATTCTTGATTCTGACTGGATAGAAGGTGTGCAATAAAACTGTATTAATCCATGGTCTGTCGAAATTCTTGATTCTGATTGGACGGAATGTGTGCTATAAAATAGTTTATTCCATAGTTGGCTGAAATTCTTGGTTCTTATTGGATGGAAGATGTGCAATAAAACTATTAATCCATGGTTTGTTGAAATTCTTGATTCTGATTGGATGGAAGGTGTGCAGTAAAATTGTTTATTCTATGGTCGATTGAAATTCTTGATTTTGATTGGACGGAAGGTGTGCAGTAAAATTGTTTATTCTATGGTCGATTGAAATTCTTGATTCTGATTGGATGGAAGGTGTGCAATAAAATTGTTCATTCCGTGGTTGGTTGAAATTCTTGATTCTTATTGGATGGAAGATGTGCGTTAAAACTATTATTCCATGATCGATTGAAATTCTCGATTCTGATTCGATGGAAGGTGTGCAGTAAAACTATTATTTAATGGTTGATTGAAATTCTTGATTCTGATTGGATGGAAGGTGCAATAAAACTGTCACTCATCACAATCAATTCCAACCAATAGCCACGAGACACAAGGATATAAGCTGTCCATTCATGTAATTCATTTGGTTGCAGATACTGATGCAGATGTTCACCCACTATCCTCCTCACCACCACCAGGTTGGCCCTCTCTAGAGGGTAAGCTCCGCCCCTGACCCTCCTCCTTGGCAGACATAGCTGATCTACAAACTTTCAAGTCAAGCTACAGACGGGGCCTCTGCCAAAGAAATCCTATGTTTTGTTAAATCATTCTTTTTGTCAAGCAATCAAATAAATGTAATTCAATATTATATTCATCTCCCTTCAGTTCAGCTTCAACCATGTTCAAACTAAACCTACTAAGTAGGATCTGAAGGAGCACTTGATAATTAAAGACATATGCGTTTGATTAAGCTAAACTCTGCAGGAAGGTACAACTCTAGGAGTTGGGCAACCCTGGTTTAAATTCTTGATTCTGATTGGATTGAAATTGTTTAAAGATCACAGTCCTAAATAAGTGTGATACCCTCTAACATTAGCAGTAACCATAGTAACTCAGTGACAGTTGCCAGAGCCTTCATTCCTTAGTGTATTCTCGAGAACACAGAGACGTGTGCTTCACCAGGAGCCGATGTAGATCAACCAACTAGAATTAGCTAACACAAGTTACTATGAGCTATTAGATATGGTTGTGTTATACACACTATAGATACACATTCTCTCTCGCTTTCTTGCGGGCACTGTAGATCTAATGTATCGTAACAAAAAACATTGTATTTTTTCACCCATTTGGTCAAATATTGAGCTGCAGAGAGCAATATTAGTTTTAACTGGTCTCTAACGTGGTAAATGACCATGGAATAAGCATGATAATCAATGGCTTGCTGTGCTTTAAAGGATTTTAAATGCACTAAAAGGATTTTAACATGCACTGCTTCACATCAGGGGGTTCTTTGCTTCTATGTCATGCATTTAAAATCCGTTAAATGTGCGGCAAGCTGTTGATTGACTTTGTTGTGTGATCTTGTCATATATTTTACATGGGCCAAAGTCAAAAATAGTTTTTTAGGTAGCAAAACAATAAAACTGTAACACATTTTTCCCCCTGTACATATACAGTCAACCCTGACATTTTTTTTTATTCTCAATTATTTGACTGTATTCATATATACACACTACAATTATTTCATAATATAGTTCATTGCTAAGACGTTCATATTTTTTTTTCATTCAGAAAGTATTTAACCTTTTTAATTTTAAGACCTTTTTATTTTAATTTTACATTTTCTTCTATTATCGTTTATGTGAAAGTACTGTATTTTATTGATCATAGGTTTCTAAATATATGACTGAAATTTATCATTTATATAGATCAAATTTATTTGAAGTAGCGTCATATTTGTTTCAGCACTTTTATTTCTTAAAAGTTAAAACAAAGAAAGCCAGAAAAACAAATGCGCTTAATTAAATTGCACTTAATGAAATTACTGACCTCACGTGTCTACATATAAATGCCTCTCACAGGTGATTTTTTTACTCTCGCCCAACTTGTATCATTTCAAGCTCCCATGTACTGCATGCATATCATCAACACCCAGACTGTCACATGTCAGAAAAGTCTAGCACACACTTCAGAGAAACACCATGTACCAATATCAAGCAAACTCAAATAAATGAATTGTGTATAAAATATACATCTTGCTTTTAGACGTCTCATACTGATATATATACATTAAAAATAAACCCATATAAAATACATCAGAACAAAAATAAATCAGATGGCTACAAAATCCACACAAGTCACTTGCTGGGTGGAAATAAAAAAGGTTGCCTGATCTGGAAGCAACACTGAGCTTCACAGTTTCCCCACATTTTTGTAAATGATAAATTATATAATTGAAAAACTATATATTTAAAACTGGATATACTGCATATTTAAAAGATACAGCTCCAACTTTATTTGCTACTAGCTTGTAACTTCAAAAGTGTTGAAATGCTTTCAATTATGAATAGATTTTAGCTTGTAGCTTCTAATCCAAAATAGCTTTCTCTTGACATCGATCCACACGCTCTACACATATTTTAACACACACTGAAATATAAAACAAAACCTTGAGGAGGTTGCTAGAAAAACATTCACACATCATATCGACAGAACGGTATGCAGATTTTCTTTTATTATATACACCGTAAAAACCAGCAGTCAACTTGATCAAATGAAATGAGTGTAGTTACGTTTGTTACATTACATTACATTACATGTACATTTGAAAAGAGTTTTGAACTCAGTGTTGAAGGTAATGAGTTAATTAAATATCTCATTACGTCAACTTAAATGGAGTAAGTTCACAGTACTCATTAGGATTAGTTTTTGAACTTAAATGCTTTGTTGCAGATACAGTTTCTGTTTTAAATGCGGATGTTGTTTAGACTTATCCTGAAAATGCTCATTGGCAGGGTGGTAGTTCATAAATGCACACTTATTATGCACTCTATAGTATAACATTTTTTGTGAAAGTAAGAGAATGTATTAAAAGTGTAATGTTTATTTGCTAGTCATTGTACTAGTTAATATAAAACATGCTAGTTAATGAATTTAAGCAACAATATTCGACAACCAGTATACACTAACCATTAAAAAAATACCCTGGCTCAGTTTTGACCTCTTCCTCATCATCTTCCTCATCATTGTCCAGCTCTAGTTTGATCATGTAAGGCTTTAATCTGCAGCTAGTATTTTCTATTGTTCTGGCTGCATATTTGCTAGTTTAGTTGTTTCAGGCATGTCAGAATAGGCTCCGCCCACGTATGCAATGCAGCATCTCATTTGCATTTAAAGAGACGCACAGAAAAAATGTGTGTTTTTCCTTACAAATAGAGGTGTATTTGACAAGCTGTTACACAACTACACACTGAAACAGGAAGTTGTTCAATCTTTCCTCCAGCATTAACCCCTTGTAGCCAACAGATTTCCTCAGAGTATCTGAGCAGTAAATTTTTATTTAAATAATATATTAATCTAATAAATCTAATTTAGCAATCATAGTTAGTGCAGTGGAATGAATGCAACAAACTTTTTGCTATATTTACACAATTTTCATATATTTTTTATTATTCTTTCCCATGTTATAACCAATTGTTGTATCAATGGTTGTAATGATGCCGTCTGTAGCTTTAAATTGCACGAACCCTAATATTTCAATGGATTCTGACTGGCTGTCAGAGTTTATTAGTGAAGAAAAAAAGAATTGTCCTGAAATTGATCCCAACGATATAGTTTCTCCAGACCTGTATTGCCAACATGATCATTTGTAACTTTTGGATCTAGTGGCTAGCTAATTCGTATGAATTTGTTGTTGCGTTCGCAAGTCTGTGTGTGTGTCTCTGTTCCCCCATTGTGCTCTCTCTCTAACTCTTTCTCATGCTGGTGCCACCCTAATTACGACGTCACCGGGACTGGCTGGAGTGACTTAGGGCCTCTTTTAAAAAGTGGAATGGTTGGGGAGATCGAGGGTAGTTGAAGTTGAAGAAACTATAATTATTAGCGATACTTGTTGTGGATTGTGTATTCCTGTGTTGTGTGTGTAAATTAGTTTTTTTAGTGTTGTTATCCCTCCAGTGTTGCCCCCTCCACCCCTTGAAAGTTTTGTTTTGGCTTTGTTCGTTGTCACTGTATATTGTATATACACAGTTTAAATCAGTAGGGGCTGGATTCCACACTTTGGTTTATTGTAAATATTTTCGCTTGTTTTTATATATAGTTTGGAAATGAGGTGTAGTATTGTATTTTTATTTCTGCTATTTTCTTTGTAATTTGTAGGAGGTTTTATTGTGGGTGTTTAGGTAGAGTGTACTTTTTGGTTATTATTATTTGTGGGTCCTCTCCGAGGTATAGGCTTCACGTTTTGGTTGTTTAAAAAAAGAGAAAACAACAACAACAACAACAACAACAACAACAACAACAACAACAACAACAACAACAACAACAAAAAAGACAAATAAATGAACCCGACTCTAAGGGGGGGTCATACACCAGATACACTGCTTGGAGATGTGCCACGTCGCACCACGCAGCGCCATGCATTTTGGAATTCTAAACATAGGTTTGAGTGTAAGCACACTGGCACCGCAAGTCGGCGGCTGTCCGCGGCACCCAGTTATGACTCAGGACACTGTTCATATTTTCTGCCGTGCCACAGAGCGCCATCAGAATAGTTTTATTTTAAATAACATGCGAATGTGCACGTCTGGTGTGTGATACTTTCAACTGTCATGTACGCACCATGTCATGGTGCTGAACGGTGCATCCGGTGTGTGACCTGCTTAAGGGTTCTTGAAAAGTTATTTTATTTGTTGAGTGTTTTATTTATGTTATGTCCTTGACCCTAGACTAGTGTCGTAACATTGGACAATCTCATTTGTACAGTTAAGTAAAACTTACTTAACCCCCAATGATAATTGAGTTGAGGGGGTGGGGTTGGGTGCTACGCACCTTTTTTTAAAATCGTAGATTTTCATACGACTGAACTCGTAATGTAAGATAGTTACATTTCCTTGTGAGATTAGGCTGGTATTGCTATAGCTGTGTTCTGAACGCTGTTGGTGTTTTTAACATTCAGAACGATTTTTAGAACTATCTTTATCGTTAGCTTTATAGTTACCATGCTTGGAGTGAACGGCCCTTCAGTCTATACCCCCAAAAAACAAAAACAATCTGTAAAGGTAAAGTGAAGTTACGTTATGTAGACTTTACTGCCCTCAGAACAAGCTATCGACAAACTAGAGGGAAGGCTGAAAAAAATTATGAAGGAAAAGCAAAAACGAGAGTAAAACTCTGTAGCCAACACCACCCCCCACTCGTTCCCTTGATAAATAACAGACCTGGATGAGAATACAAAAAGAGCTTTCCCCCAACAAACTCAATCTCGCTCCTGCAGTCTCCGGTGGGATGTAGAGGCATTACAGAGCCCTCTGTGCTGCTTAACAGGGGGGAGGCCTGGCTGGATGCTTGTCTGACAGCTTTTTGGACCGTTTCACTGCGTCTGACTCAGGATTTGAGTAGCGTAATGTCTGCATAACACAGATTGCGTACAAGCAGGTGAAGTGCAGAGGGAACGTGTAGAACAGCCTCATCCAGCTGTCCTGACTGGCATTAATGCAGCAAAAACCGCTGTGTTTATATTCCTCTCACAGCCCACCGAACATCAAGGCTTTTTGAGAGGATGAAGGTCAACGGGAAAGTCTTTCCTCTGGTATTTTACATCTGCAGGCGGCTGATGCAAACCCCAGATTTCACTCTCCCGTTCACACCTCTGCTATTACAGTATGTAAATAGTGCCTCTGGTTGGAATACCGACTCCATCATACGGTAATGAATGAGCTGATGTGATGATAAATATAGACTTTTTTACAGTTACAGGTTTTTTTTTTTGTTGAGGCTCAGGTTTAATAGAGAACTCCCTACAAAAGTAATGAGCATTAAAATTTGAGAAGACAGAAAAGGCAGCTCTAAGATTAATTTTTGATTAACATTTGACTTCATTAAACTTTTGAATACATCCAGTACACTGTATAAATGAGTACACCTCTTTAGAAAATGTTTTCAATAACCTAGTGGATAAAGACTATATTTTATATTTTGGTGCATTTACACAAAATTATTAAACGATTATATTCTTTAATAAAGTGTGGTCATATGAAGTATTTATGAACAAAAATACAAGACATTTAAATTAAAATAATTACAAACTGCAAAATTTAAATCAAATGTAATATTTGTTAAGGTTCTCTTGATTTTTTTCCCCTTTTTATAATTATTATTATATTCATAATTTATTAATTGGGGTGTACTAATTAAGTTATTTTGTAAGATTAGTTCCAGTTTGGGCTTTGCTACTGACTAATGTAAAGCATACGCAGATATTTAATTGTATAGTATCCTATGGAAAGTAAAAGAGAAATCTGTAAAGGATGTACTTGCTTATGCTGGATTGAATGAATGGATGAATGCATGGATGAATGGTGTTTATTTGTATATATTTTTAAATTGTACAAATTTCTGTATATAAAAATACACATTTAAATGTGAATATACTGTAAAAGTGTTAACAATGGAAATGAAGTTGAAATTAAATGTAAGAAGCACCTAACTCTAATATTAAGAAACTATTAGAAATATTTCCTTGACATCAAACTAAGCTAAGCTAAGCTAAGCTAAACTCAAAAGTAACCAAACTAAACTAAACTAAGCTACACTAAAGTAAACTAAAGTAAACTAAGCTATGCTAAGCCAAGCCAAACTAAGCCAAGCTAAGCTAAATTAAACTAAGCTAAGCTAAACTAAACTAAACAATTACACTAAGCTAAACAAAACAAAACAAAACAAAATAAAATAAAATAAAATAAAATAAAATAAAATAAAACAGCTAAATTAAACTAAACTAAACTAAACTAAACTAAACTAAACTAAACTAAGCTATGCTAAGCCAAGCCAAACTAAGCCAAGCTAAGCTAAACTAAACTAAGGTAAGGTAAGCTAAAGTAAACTAAACAACTACACTAAACTAAACTAAACTAAACTAAACTAAACTAAACTAAACTAAACTAAACTAAACTAAACTAAACTAAACTAAACTAAAGTGAACTAAGCTAAGCTAAACTAAACTAAACTAAACTAAACTAAACTAAACATTCATTCATTTTCCTTCAGCTTAGTCCTTTTTCAAGGGTTGCAACAGCGGCATGAACCGCCAACCATTCTGTCCTATGCTTTACACAGCGGATGCCCTTTCAGCCATAATCCAGTACTGGGAAGCTAAGCTAAACAACTCAAACAGATCGTTTGTTTTATACAGTATTTATTCATAATGCTTCATAATCCATCCAAATTGATACCACTCATTTGTGAAAGATGCCTTTTTTTGCTGTTGTTTAGCATCTGCTAGCATGAGATAACCTAACTATGCTAACTAGCCATAACCTGCCCACTTCGCCACTCTCTGCACTGTAACTTGCATTTAATGTATGCAAAGCTATAAATGCCTAATGTGTGTGCAAGAGTGGCTGTGGGTAAAAACCAACTCAATGAAAGCGTCAACATTAGTCAGACCATCGCCATCCAATAGAAAGTAACACGAGTGAATACAGAGCCCACTTAAATCATCGATTATAGCCGAACTTAAAAGGCAGCCGTGCACTGAAGTGTGAGATAACTGGAGCTTCTGCCATATAAAAAACACATACCTACAGAAACTCAATCAATTAAGCTCTCAGCCCTCCACCTCTTTTAAATTCAATTAACTCTGATAAATGCTTTGGGCCTTTAATTAAAGCAGAAAATGGCAAAGCATTTATTTAAAAAAAGGGAGTACTGTGCAATGCTTAGTTAATCCAATGCATAACCTCAAGTCATTTGCGCTATAAAACTCCATTTTTCAGGATCATCTGTACAGGAGGTCTAATATAGCATTGCAGTTCAAACACAGCTGACAAATAATCACGACCTGGATAAAAGACAGGGGCTTTTAGATCTGCTTTAATCAAATCATTTTCAAAAAAAATAAAAAAGAGAGAGAAAAAAACACATGGGAAAGAATCGGGTTGTTAATTACTGAAAATCTCAGCCAAAGCTAATTGACTAAAAGGTCAGCAGGGAAAAGAAGGCATCCATCAAGTGTCGAATGAGCCGGTAAATCTGCACATTTTCTACTTGTTTTATTTAAAGCTGCAGCACATTTGTTTTTTGGGGTTAAAATCAACCCAGGCTCATTCTGATTACGTACCCCTACACACAATTCTGGAGAGTGCCAAATATGTCCCAGGAGCTATGTTTTTTTAGTTTTTGTTTTTGCGTATCCACTAGAGGCCGCTATGTATGCTTTTTGAGTTCTTAAATTTCACTGGGGAGTGCCATTCGGGCCTGCTCTTCTGTAAATCCACCAGAGACTACTGTTGACTGACTGATCGATAGTGTTTTAAGAAGCACCGATAGACCAGCGCCCACCCACTTCCCTAAATCCTACCCACAATTTTCAAAAGCAATCCAGAAAAGAAAAGCCCTTGTAGCAGCCTGATTTTTTACCACGTATTCAGACTTTACCACATCCTCACCCTGTTATTTTCTTGTTTATTTTATTTTTTGGGCTTTGTTTTTGTCCAACCGGCTTTTTGGAACCATTCTTCGTCGGACTCAAACTCCGTCACGGTCAACTCCACTATGCGTATGCACATACATAGCGAGCCACTGGACAAACTGGTAATAGCGAAAAAGCCATCCATACAAAGGTAAGCGGTCAGCTGCTAGCACGAAAAGGAACGCTGTCATATCAGCTTTGTTTTAAAGATGATACGTTACTTTGGCTACATAATTCGCGATCTCCAGAAATGTGTATAGGGCTATGTTTTCAGAATGAGCCTATGTTGATTAAAATGATTAAAAATTAATCTATGCAAGAAGTGTTTAATAAAATCTTCCGACCTCAACACAGCTGACAATGATAAGCTTTAAAAAAATTATATATATATTTGAGCGGTTCTCTTGGGTTTTCAAATTATTTTAGCTGTTAAACTAACAAAAAATTAAATACTAGATATATTTATTTTATTTCAGTTTAAAATAAATGAAAAAAGAAAACCTAAATTTAATATAATATTATATATTAGTAAAGATGTTGATATACAGTTGAATGCAAAATTATTATCCAAAAATTATTCAAATTATTAATTTTTCAAATACTCCCCATGTGCTGTTTAACGGAGAGATCAATACATTTTGAAAAATTTTAGTTGTGATAACCAATTCAATTCTAATTACTAATTTCTTTTGTCTTTGGACCAAAAACATGTCTTTTGCTGCTTGTTCTAATTAGTTTTTTTTAAAATGAATTAAAACAACACAATTTTAATGTTGTTTTTGGGACAACCTAATTGCTTTACGTTGAATCCACTTAAATTTTTTAAAAACAATTAAGTTAACTTAATCCGTTTGTGTTGGGACAACATGAAGGAGTTGTGTGGAACCCAGCAGATTTTACAATGTGCCATGATGATGGTACAAAGTATTTTACTAGTTATTTTGAAAGATGCTTAACTAGGTATGTTACATAGTCAGGTAGTTATTCTAATCATTAATTTGTACATTTATAATTTATTTATTATAAATATTCTTATTAAAATTGTAAACTTCTTCTATTCCACCCAAACTAAAAGAGATACTTTCTCCAGAAGAAATATTATATAAAATACTGTGAAATTACCTTGCTTTAACTTCACTTGGGAAGTATTTGATAAAGAATAAACATTTCACAACAGGGCTAATAAGTTTGCCTTCAACTCTGACTCTATTTAATATACATCATCATTATGAAATACAAACAACAACAAAAAATATCCCTAACTATAACCTACAGACATAATCAACATTTATAAGCCAGCTATATTCCCATAAACAGTAAAACAATACAATAAAATTCCTAATAAAAAACGAAACTCTCAATTAAGCTCACCGAGCAGATTTTAAAAGCACCTTGCTGTATGACAAAACCTAGCAAACAAACCTGAGGAAAGGAAAAGAAAAGGCCAAGCTGTGCACCGACAGGCCCTGAATCAAAAGCCAAGTCATGGCCAAGGTGGCATATGCAGTGCTCGTCTCCTATGAGTGTCACGGAGGGTGTTTAATGGACAGCGTCCCCTCATTAGGGCACATCTCCCACTGTTTAGCAGAGCAGCTGCTGGAGATCAGCTAGTGTTTATGCCTCGGCACAAGCCTGATGAGATGCTCTTTCCACATATGACAGCTGAATTGCACTGCACATGCTCCCTGTTCACCCCAATGCAGATCATTAACAAAAAGCGTCTCACCTATGGCAAGCTGGTCTAAAATTTCCTCTGTAAACTGCACTAGTGTCTGTTTTAATACTTTTTGTATTAGATATGAGTTTATTTTCCATTAAGTACTAGTACTTAACCATTAGGTACTTGTGCTCATTCATTATATTCTAGTTCTTATATAGAAGATATTATTCACTACACTCAAAAATGATTCATTTGATTTATTTATTTTTTTAATGTAAGTGGTTCCAAACAATTTATATGAGCTGAATTTAAACAAACAAATTATATTTAATCATGTTCAACTCTATTTGTTTGTTTAAATTCAGCCCATATAAATTGTTTCCAACCACATACCTTTAAAATAATTTATTAAATTCAATTAATATTTTTTTTCAGTGTAGTTGTGCTTATTTATTATATTTTAGTTCTTATCTACAGTAGTCTTAGCCTGAGAAGTCAAGCCAAGCATCGCTCACTCTTTGGCTGATATGCATAAGGCACACTTTTCTGGAAACACTTTAGCAGATTCTTATAGCTGGTTTCCACTGACGGTACTGTACGGTTCGGTTTGGTACAGGTCACCTTTATTAGGCTTGCGTTTCCACTAACAAGGGTACTCTTTTGGTGGGCATGGTGTATGACAGAAAGTTTCAGTCGACGTCATTCTCGCTGGAGGAAATGTCTACAATAAAGCTGTACGGGTCGCTCACATATCATATGAAAAGCACTTCTCACAAAACAGATGCTTTACACACATAAATACTTCTGTATAATGTTAATTACTAACTTTTCTATAAACAATTTGACTATAACTGCAGATCAATGACAGTGCGAAACAGCCTACTGTAACGTCTGTAATTATAATAAATAAATAAATGAACATATATAAACACATACAGCCCCTTACAGTCTCCGATATGTTAACAACTACAGAAGAACTACAAACACAGACATTTCGTCCGTATTTAGGTTCAAAAACACAAAATATAGCCTACAGTCAGTGAAAACCTCTCGCTCGCGCTTTAGACTGCCTCGTAAAAACTACGCGGCACAGGGTAAATCTGCTCTACTCCATGGCTTTGTGGCTGTTTATCAAGACAACGACAAGGTTTGTTTGAGCCTGGATCGACCATGGTTTGTTATTATATGTATATACTATTTCACTGTAATCTCTCGGCTGTGTGTGTATCTTAAACATGGTGTTTTTTTTGTTTTCATTCTGGCTTGTTGCGTAAGCGAATGACGTATCTCTGTAAACCAATAGCGTTCAGCTGCACGTCTAGCTCCGCCTTTTGGTACCCTTTCTCGTGTTTGGTACCCTTTCGAAAGGGTGCCGAAAAAGTGGTACGGTACGGTTCGGTTCGGTACGCCTTTTGACAGTGGAAATGTCTATAAAGCGTACCAAACCGAACTGTACCGTACCACTCAGTGGAAACAGGCCTTTAGTCGTAAAAAAGCTGTGATGTTTATATTGATGACAGTGCTCATTACTGAACATAACTTTCGAAGACATTCATGATGTCTGCAAAATTGTTGCAAATTCATATCTGTTAAATTTAAACAAACAAATTTAGTAATGTTCAACTTGATTTGTTTGTTTAGATTCAGCCCAAATAAATTGCTTACAATAACTTAACTTAAAAAATTGTAGTAAATCCAAGGTAGGTATCATTTTTCAATCATTTTTTCAGTGTGATTTACAGCCTGCACACACTTCTGTTATTGTGAGGATATCTTTGTAGTACAGTTATGCAAAAATCCTTCAAACATTGTCATTTTACTAATAAAGATAAGAGAAAGTCATTGTTTAAAATAGTAAATGTATTTTTTATTTGTTGATACTGTTCTGTTATTACCAACACATTTTATTTTTTATTTTGTGGTGGGATCTATTTAGTTGTGTCTGTATATTTCAACTGTGACTAGAGTATATCTTTTTTATAAACAGTAGTTACTCTGTTTTTGAAATAAACTATTCATTTCTGCATAATGAATGTTTCATAACCATTCATTAAATGGTTTTACTTATTTATTCTTTAGAATCTAGAATCTATTGAACAGGTACCTCTTATTTATTAGGCACTAGTATCATTTGTAATTATTACTAGTAGCAATTATTTACTTAGTTAGATGTGCTGTTATTTTGTACTAGTACTGAATAGATACTTGTAGCAATTAAATAAATACTAGTGTCTAACAAATATCAAACATATAAAATATAATCAATTCATAAGAATTACTTTATTTAAAAAAGTAGTAGCAACTACACTGTAAAAATTCCAACTTACAAATTGTTAACTAAGTTTGGTGTAAGTTAGGTGGACTTATTTTTGAGCTCAGAGTTGAATTTACTCATAAAAATTATTTAACTGCATGTTTGGAGCTGTTTGTTCAATGAAAGTAATAAATTCAGTTGAGGAGACTTTAACTTTTGATTTCTTCATTTGAGAATTTACCACTGTAAAAAATAAAAAGTTGAGTTAACCTAAAATTTTAAAGCAACCGGCTGCAAAGAAATGTTGAGTTTATTAAGCTTCAGTGGTTGAAGTTGTGCCAAATTATTCCATAAATTATACTTGACTTAAAACAGCCTTTTCAGTCAACTTAAAAAAAAAATATTTGGCACAACTTCAACAACTGAAGCTTAATAAACTCAACATTTCTTTGCAGCCGGTTGCTTTAAAATTTTAAGTTAACTCAACTTTTTATTTTTTACAGTGTAAAGAATAAAGCTAACACTAGCAGCTGGAATATAAAATTAAAATACCAGTGCCTAATGGATGACATAACTACTAATAATTGTGTACTAGTCATAATTGACATACACAATAGTAAAAATTAAACGATATCTTAATGACAGATCCCCACAGAAGTTAATAACAACAAGAATGATTTATTATTCACTAATTAAAATATAACAAGTATTAATTTAAGAGGTAATTATAATTAATAGGTAATTGCCATCTAATAAAATGATATAAAAATCTAATAAAAATACCAGTGTTTAATGAATACTTATTATAAAATAATAAATATTTAGTACTCATATCTAACAAAACATATCTCCTCTAACTTGTAATTAACTAGTATCTGACCTACTGTACATCTAATAAATACGTGCTTAAATAATATATAATGACTATCTTTAATACACATAATAACTGAAGAATGTGCACATAAAACATAAGCATAATAAGCATTAGTAAGTAATAAATAAGTAATAATTAATAAACAAATATAATAGCACTTTAACTTGTAACATGAATACCAGTGCGATATTAGTATTCAAGATACTAGTACAATTTAAGTCAAGTCATTTTTTGTCTTGTGGTGGAGGGATGAGCAATAATCGAGAGTTTCATCCATGTGGAACAAGTTCAGTTCATTAGGCACATTCAGTTCCATTCAATGTATGGATTAAATGTTAAAAGGGCTTGCCACACTTCACCTGTCAGGCTGGAGTGGGGTGTTTCCAGCTGTTGCAGGAGAATAATAGAAGGAAGGGGGTATTGATTTGTGCATTTAGGGGTCTGAACAGCGCTCCTACTGATCCCTGGATGTCCTCCTGTCCTAGAAAAGCTTCTCTGGGTGTTGTGTTGTGAGCGCTGGGCTGTCAGCATTTTATTGCCGGTGGTATGCTGGTTAATGACTTGCTGATGTATCATCCTTAGGTATATATTATGGATAATAGTATACATGTACACCCACTGCATTCACAAGATTGACCTGTGGAAATGAGGTACTGCATGTCTCTTGTTTGTTTTATTGAAAGATGCAATGATTTAAAAAAGAGCTTGTGCAAGAACACTGCATCATGCATTGTGGTAATTCAATATAATTGTACTTACATATTACTGCAATTTAATATAACCTTTTTATTGTAATATATTTTAAAGTCTTCTCATGTTTCTTCAGAAATAATTCTAATAGTTAGTTTTTAAATGAGCATTACGTATTATAAACATATTCAATACGCAAAACACAGTAAATTAGCTAAATATAATTGAATATTAAACATGAAATATCAAATTTTGACAATATTAATTATTATTATTGTTATTTTTACAAAATATATATATTTTTACATGATTATTGATTTCTGATTCTGAATATCCCACAACACCAAAATCATTCTACTGTTTATACAAGAACGGAACAAATCTCGAGTGCTACCTAACGAACTACACCAAAATATACAGCGCTCACGAAAAAATGGTGCTCCAATAATCCATCTTTAAAAGCAGAACGAAGCACAGCATTAAAACTCGGCGACTGTGACTCCAGAATGTAATTACTGCCATTGATTTGCAATTGACGGTGAATTTCAGCTATTAATTAAGCCAAAGTCTAGGTAGAAGCAAGCGGCAATGGTCAGATAAACAATCCCCAGCAGGCAGAGGGACAGAAAGGCTGCTCATCGATTGACTGGAAATGAAGCGATACATCTGTATGTCCTCGATTGCGAGGCGCTTATGAGCTGCAGCAGATCAGCACAACCTCTCTATTTTAAAGCAACTTCTTCTTTAGGAAGCACAATCCAATTCTTAGTTGACTACAAAAAGCTTCCAGACTGCTATAATGAGTGGCAAATGTAATCCCGCAGTATAGTTTAAAGTAATGTAAAGTAAGCACAGTTGAGGATGGAGTGTATTTAAAGCTAAAGACGTGTTTCCTCCTCTTTTTTTAGGCCGTTTACGTCTTAAGATGTGTTTTTGTCTGTGAGATATAAAGAAGACAAGGGTGAGACAAGATTATACCTGGTGTTTAAATCTCTTTTTTTCCCACTTTCCTGATAAGATGGGTTCTATGGACAGCTATAGCCTGCTTTTTCCTGATCTCCATCTGAAACAGCTAAATACACTCACTCAATTTTAATATTGTACTGTACTGTATATATATATATATATATATATATATATATATATATATATATATATATATATATATATATATATATATATATATATATATAAAATACACATTAATAATATTAAATAATATTAATATTAGGTTTTGTCTTGTTTCTAGTCCATTCATTCATTTTCCTTTGCCTTAGTATCTTTATTCATCAGGGGTTAGTCCTCATATTCACCTATACCCCATGTCTTTGGGGGAAACCGGAGCACCTGGAGGACTCGAACAAGCGACCTTCTTGCTGTGAGGCGACAGTGCTAACCACTGAGCCAACGTGTCACCCTGTTTCTAGTCCAAATATCCAAAAATTCTTAAATAAAATAGCCTTTTCTAGACTATAAAAAATATTATACTACTTTTAGAAATAATAGGTCAAACTGAAAGCACAATTATTTGGCTTACCTCATCGGCATATTATTTAACTTGTTTCAAGGAAACCCATTTAGCTTTTACTTATTGTTTCTGAAAACAAAACTGAGGTCAGTATTATTAGCACCCTTATGAAATTGTTATTATTTTTCTTTCTGATTAGCTACAAAACTACTAACTTGCCTAATTAACTAACTTTTCTAATTAACCCAGTTAAGCCTTTAAACTGCACTTACAGCTATATACTAGCATCTTGCAAATTAGCTGGTCAAATGTTAAGTACCATCATCACAGAAAAGACAAAATAAACTTACAAAAAAAGTTATTAAAACTATTATGTTTAAAAAAATTGTCTTTTTTTAAACAGAACTTGGGAAATATTTGAATATTTGTTAATAATCTTTATTATTCATTCTTAATGTTTAAGATTTAAGTCAGCAGGCAGAGAGTATAGCTCAGGGGTAGGGACTCTATGGTAGTATTCCTTCAATAATATTTTACAGTTTTAAAATAAAATTGTATTTTCAAGATTTTCCTCTTGTGAATACAATTACAATTCCCTTTTCATAATAATTTTTTACAGCAAAATGAATAAGACATCAATTAAAAATAAAAGGACGCTTTGACTAATGCGTGTGTGCGACACTGAATAAACCTAAATAGCGACACCAATAAGGAGCAAACAACTTATGTTTCTATGGTTTCCTTGCACACACATATGCAAACAACATTCAAGAGTCGTGATAGCGAAAATAAAAAAAATTTAATACTTTACAATAACAGTCCATGAATAATAATGTAATAATATGCAAACAAAAAATTACTTTATTATAAATTAATGAGTTGAGGTGCTCGCTTATCATGATCTAACAAACGTTTATGTGAGAATAACGGCTACCTTAATTAATTGTTACTACATATTGTAAATGTATTAATTAGAGCTGTTAATGTATAATTATGTAATGACTTTACTTGCAGGGGTATATCATCATTAACTCACCCTTAACTACTAATGAACTCCTGTATTTAAACTGTTGATGTTGATGGAACTCTTTTCGGTAACATTTAGGTCACAATTCACAGTATTAACAAAGCATTAACTAACACTACTAGCTTAATAAACCACTAATTAGCTGTTTATTAATAGTTAGTAAGGTCGAAGCTGCATTTAGGTTTTGAGTAGGATTATACTTTATAACTACTAATGAACAGCAGGTTATAAGCCAGTAGTTAATAGCATGAACTGAGACCTAAACTAAAGTGCTACCCACTTTTCTATTAATATTCAGTATAAACGCACTAGACGGATGTGCATAAGGAGTTCATAAGTAGTTAAGAATGTGTTAATGATGATGTGCCCCTCTAAAGTAAAGTCATGATATAACTATACATTAACATATCATGATAAATTAAGCATAAACTAATGTGGTAATAAATACATTTATTAACAAACAATCATATACTAACAAGTAATTCAAGCAGCCGTTATTCACACATGAACTCATGTGACTCATGTTATAGTTAAAGTTAGTTCATGATTGGCGCATGTATGAACTCATCATTAATTTATAATAAAGTAATGTGTAGTTGACACATTAATACATCATTATTCATGTTCTGTTATTGTAAAGTGTTACCAAAAATCTATCTTTGTGTGTGTTCCTGATATATAAAAAGGTTCCTCACACCCTAGTATTTTCACCCTTGTCTTTTCTGACCTTTTGAACACATTTTTTTTTTTTCACAAGAGCACCCACACTACAGCAATCTAATCACATATGCATTTTTAACCTCCTCTAGAAGTGGTCGACAGTGGACAAGGTTTATTGACTGTTTATTTGGACTCCTCCTAATGGCAAAAGTGCATCTACCTACCAGCTATAAACAGGGCTCCAGATGAGGTGTAGGAGAACATGACTAATGAGAGCTGGAGGTTTAAGCTCACTGTATGCTCAGCAACCACTGGCTGAAAGCTGCGGAACCCCCACTGAGCCAGCAGCAATTAACACCACTCCTATTGGGCTCTTCACAGTGCAATGGGAACCAGCAGGGGTGTTTCACCGTGCCGGAAAGGAGCTGACAGTGAGTCAGGAAAGAGATTGAAGTTCTCCGGGAGGACTGTTCGTGTGTTTCCTTTTACACAACTTTGATGTCTGCAAGAGTCCAATGATGGATGAGAATAGTCGAAAATACTCTAGTGTCACATTAGAGAATCACATTAAGGCGCTGATATTAAAATGGATGTTATGTAGATCTAATCGCACGTGGACAATTTAACACTAGGTACAGTATGTTTCCATCCAAAGATGCGAATTCAATTTATTAGCAAAACTGGAATAGCTCATAAAAACATTTGCGAAACGTTTCCATCCAATGAATCAAAGAGAACAAAATTTATGAATTTTTTTGGGGAGCATGCTTGAATTTATTCAATAAATGTGTTTCTATCTTAGCTAATTGGATGAAAAGTTTATCCTACTTAATTGAAGAAGAGGTAAATAAAAGAAGAATTAAGTTTAAGTAATAGACGAATGATGTATGTGGTAATGGGGTGGGAAAATAATAAGCTTGTGCTTCATCCCACTCCATTTTCGACCATGTTGAAATGAATTTTTGGTTAATTATATTTTATGTATGATATTTTGTTCGAAAATAAATAAATCAAATCAAATCAAATTGTGAACATTAGTTTTTATGCAAATACAAAAAATATAAATTACTCACATTTTGACTTGAATTTTTTATGCGATATTCCAAAATGAGCATAAAAATAGGTGGATGGAAACAAAGCTAATGAGGTGTAAACAGGGTCAGGATTGTTTTGAGCTCATACACTTTTGACCACTTCAATAGGTAGTTCCTCCAGTCAGATTGCTTTCGAAGTGTACAGTGGATGCTTGTGTTCAAACAGACACTAAAGATCGCCTACTCTCCTACTGACCTAAATCTTATACATTGCAGCCTGCAAAACTGTCCTGCTCAAAACTTTAAGGTTTTAGACGCATTCAATCCAGTAATAAGGATTTCATGCTTGCCTATAACCTAATAAAAAAACTACTCAATAATCGTAGGATGTGTGATTATCCAGGGGTACATTTCCGAAAACCATCGTTAGCTAACTAAGGTCACAATTTCTGTCGTTACAAACATAGTTCATTGATTTGGCTTTACCCAAATCCATCGTTCCAACGAACAATCGCAAATTGCGTCGCAAACTTGTACGCTTGAAACTAAACCTTTAAAGCTGTGGTTAGAAGCATAGTTCCTGCTTGTGTTCTATTCCCAGTTATCCTCCCTATGCCCTATTAATTTAGAACAGTGTAACATTTAGACATTTAATAAAAAAATATTAAAGTCATCTCTCTTAGGTGTAATTTGCTTTCAATGTATTTTTACAGTTCAGTTTTAGCAATGTTCATATTGATAATTGCGCTCCCTTTGTAGTTCACTTTAAACATTTACACCATTTTGAACACAGCTGTGGCTCATGACGAAAGCTATAGGTGACCTATTATTTAAAAGCGAAATTTAGGCTATGATACGTAATAATAATAATAATAGTTATTATTATTATTAAGTAGAATATGTGTAAGCTACAGTAAGTGATTTTATATAGAATATTCATTCATTCATTTCTTTTTGGCTTAGTCCCTTTATTAATCCGGGGTCGCCACACAGTAATGAACCGCCAACTTATCCAGCACATTTTACGCAGCGGGTGCCCTTCCAGTTGCAACTCATCTCTGGGAAACATCCATACACACTCATACACTACGGGCAATTTAGCCTACCCAATTCACCTATACCACATGTCTTTGGACAGTGGGGGAAACCGGAGCACCCAGTGGAAACCCACGTGAACACAGGAAGAACAAGCAAACTCCACACAGAAACGCCAACTGACCCAGCCGAGGCTCGAACCAGCAACCTTCTTGCTGTGAGGCGACAGCACTACCTACTGCGCCACTGCGTCGCCTATATGGAATATTCTCAATAATATTTGTAAAGTAAATATATATAGGGTCCTATCTGTGCCATTTACATATATTTCAATTAATATGAAAAACGAGTGCACGTTTTTACCAAAACTAATGTTGGATTTTTTAAAATGCATGTGCATGTAAAACAATATAATTTGCACAAAAAAAATTATGTTTTTTTTTTCTAAAGACGTATTTATTCCACCTGGTTTAAAATGTCGTTATGGACGTTTTACGCTATAACTAACGTGGTTCAAACAAGGGATTTGCGACAGAGAAAGTACGGTTTTGGGAAACATTCCTCACTACATCGTTGTTTTCCCAAATGATGCACCGTACTATGATAGTTCAGCCGCAAGTCACATCGTTGTTTGGGAAACGCACCCCAGTTACATATATTAAGTAGATCCTCTGTAATAATTACTTTACTTTGGATCACTTCAACCTGAGCAAGTTCATTGTAAGTTATAAATAATTAGCATTTGTATAAATAACAAACATCATTTTAAAATAGGTCAAATTTATTTAAAATAATATTTATATAGTGTAATAGGAGTAAATGCATCTAGTCCTGTAAACATTTACCTTATAAAAGCAGTCTGTTTAAATGAATCATTGACCACTTCTTGTAGTGGTTGAATGTTAACATTATGGTGTAAATTGGGTTTTAGACACGCTAAGCCTTCATGTAGCCAAAATAGTAGATCTTCTAGCTTCTATCTAACGTAAGTTGCTTAAAAGCATATGGCAAATGCGTAAATGCATCAATTTTCAAGTGTTATACTGTATATGTACAAAAAAATCCAAGCAAATGACAAAAGTGAGCTATATCTTTGGCATCAGAAGGTTTGAAAGCCCCTGAATTGTGTGATGACATGCTATAATCGCTTAAGGAAAGCCTTGAACAAAGCTCAAGTTTAGCTGAAGGATGTGTATTTCGACATGACGCATCCACCATGAAGGAAACATTCACTTTTTGGTGCAAAACATTCTGCTCTTCTACGTAAAAGTGCTTTCTGCTATCCTTACATGCACACGTCGCTCTCTGTGGGGAGGATCTAGTCATTCTTTAAGCGGTACCCTAGAGTGAAAACCGCTCCACGTCTTCCGAGGCGCACGACTGTTCTGAGGCCTCATCACCCTCTAAAGCTTTTCTCACTTCTTTTGAATACCTCCTGAAATTCTGACATCATTTAAGTGCCACTTCTTCACAAAACACCTGCCACGGCTCTTTTCAGAGCCAGATTGCCTTCGTTCCTTGGCATTATCATCTTTTTGAAGCCCAGTGTGTGTGTGCGTGTGTGTATGTGTGTCTGTTCGTCTGCTTAAAATGACTGCTTTTATCAGTCTTATAGATGCACTCTGCTAAAGTGAGGTGCATTTGGCTACCAATAAAGCCTAGTCACAGGTTAATGAATACCCTGGCTTTGCTGATGACGGGGAACTGAGGAAGCCTGAGCACACTTAACCTGTGTCCTGCTCAGTGGCACCCGTCCCGTTTCTAATGTGCCATCTTTGCCCACGGAAACTGGCACACTCTGTTCTTGCTGCCATTACAGATCTGGAGCGAGACCTGGCTGAGGCCCAGTTGTAAAAAGTGCCATATGCACTTCCGAGCTTGACTGGAAAGAATGTTTTTTAGCTATACGATGCTGACACGGTACATACATGGCCCCGCTGGGAAGCACGCGTGAAGGGTGGAGACTTGGAGTTCTGCTCGAGCGTTTAGAAGAACTCTCGCAGTGCTTCTTCCAGCACCATGTGTTCAGTCACAGGGACATTTGCCCTTTTCCTACGAGGACAATATGTTCAATAAAAAGAAAAGGTTTACAGTATACAGTGGAGATTCAAAAATAGAGAATGATTTTTAACAACTTGATCATTTTTGTTAAGAAGTTATGCAATTTTCATTGTTCCAAGTTTGAAGGAATTTTTGTTGTGGCTATAGCAGAACAAAGTTTTCTGAAAACTGTTGACTAAGCAGACCCCTAGTTTTTCGCGATTCCGCAATCGCTGAATCTAACGCAAAATCAATTAAAAGTTACAAATGTTTGCGATCCTGCAAAATTCTTAATTAAACGCAAAACAATCACAAAAAATGTTTAAAAAAACCCTCAAAACATCCAATTTCAAACCATAAAAATCTAATTATATTTATTTCAGTTTGCTATTAATTGTTTTACATGACTTATAGAGGTCGCATACGCAGTGCACGTGATGTATTTGAGTGTCTCTCGAAAAATGATGTCTCACCTGCACCCTCACAATCATTACATTACATGAGAGCGGGGGGAAATGTTTTGCAGCGTGTCTAGTAAGCAGACGTGGATGAAGCGTGAGTGATTTACATGTGAAGTCAATGGAAAGATGGGATTAGACATCCTGTGGCGTGAATTGACCAATTTGTACGTTTGACGCGCTTCAGACTGCAAAAGAAAGTTGGAGCAAACAATTAACAAACGGAGCAGTGGTACAGACAGTAAAGCAGACAGAAAACCAATCTTACAATGATGGAGATTGGGTCAAGGGTGACGGCCGCTGGACATGAGCGAATTAAAGGGCATTATTTGTGCTTTACATGTAAGACTGGTATTATGATGTGGAAATGATTTCGTTGAGCATTTTCCCTGCAGTTAATAAGAGAAAACTCTTCCCTGCCATTGACGAGTTTTACGCCAATCCGTGTTTTAGGTGTATTATTATGGGGGAAGCCCTAAAGCATGTCCCATGTGAGGTACATTATGAAATTAAATCACAAACATTTTTGAAAAACTAGGGTGTGAAAGAGGGTTAACCTCTTAAAGCAATACAGCGGTTCAGTCTGTAGAACTGCAGAATGACTAAAGAAACATTATCAGCATGATGGTGTAAAAAACTCTACAAATCTAGTCTTACCCCCTTCAGCCATTTATGCCAATGACATAAATAGGCACAGTTAGAATAAAAAAAAAAATATGTGAGTGAAAACGTTGCTTTTGTGTGACTATATTGCACAGCAATCTTGAGTAGTTAAACCTATCGAAAATTTGTACATGAAATTTAAAAAAAAAGAAAAAAAGGGAAAAGGTTTAATCATAGTATTTTGTTATGGTTACACTTTAATTGGTTGCAAAATAAACATGTGAAATGATAAAACATGAAAGTATAAGACATAAATATATATTTGAATGTAAAAATACCGGAGGTGGAGAGATACAGATATAGAAAATGAGAGAGAGACAAGGGCAGGACCCCAAAGAACCAGAGTCAGAGCCAGAAAGAAAAACAGACTGAGCAACTGTTTCATTTTTTGTGTGCTTTTCCTTGATAATGTGACCAAAAGCCAATCAGTAGGTTAACATTTTCCACCACTGTTCCAAAAGTGTGACCCTAGTATATCTCAGAAATACACACATCTCAGACTACATGCCCTGATCTTATCAGCATTTGTGTTCCTTTTGGAATTCCAAATAGCCCTTTGGTGAAGACATGGTTTGCAATTAAAAACCAATGCCATTTTTTTAATTATCTTTAGCCTTTCAAAATCATATTGCAGAAATAGCTTCTGATGAGACTTAAATGAGTTAGTGACATTGTGGAGGTGTGATATTCTAGAAATCCCAGATTTTGAACAAACTATGATTTTTGCTATCATCTGGACATCCTGCTGTTGGAGAGTTTTGGTGTCTTAAGTGGGATTCACCATCTGGTAAAGTAAGTGAAAACTTAAATGGGGTTTTTCCAACACGATCACACAGCAATTCGTAACTTTTTGATTTAGTGGTTAATTCGTATGAATTCCTACGATTTCATTCTTACAATTTAGTGCGATTTGTTTATCCCTCATTGATAGGTGTGTTTAGGGGCGGGGTTTGGTGCCACGCCTACTTTTTAAAATCGTACATTTTCGTCTGACTGACCTCGTTCAAATTAGCCATTAAAATGACAAAATATCAATTAGTTCCTTGTGAGATACGGCTGGGTTTTTAACATAATTACCCCTAAAAGCCAGATATTGTGTATATGTGTAATATACATACAATATAAATAATATATGTATGTGTGTGTGTGCTGGAAGGGGTGGGGGTGTAACCCATGAAACATCCTTCAAAATATCAATAATAATAAATAAATAATTATTAATAAAAAGCACTGCTTAGCACCCATTAGGATAACGTCAGCTAGAAGTGACCTTGAAATTGAGGAAATTGTAGGTTGCACTTGTAAATGTTTCATAGGGAGAAACAAAGAACAAGAGAATGAGTGATCGACTGGAATATATGGGGGGAAGCAAAATGAGTGAGAGTGAGCAAGCGACAGGAACAGACTTTGACCTTGTCTCCTTCGAAGGTGCACTGCTGGGACGTGATTCAGTCGGCTCCACATTTGCTCACGCTGAGCCTAAGGCCCAATCGATTACGATCGAAGTAGGTCAGCCTCTCCTCCTGTAGAGCCTGGACTTATATGCTCCCCTTTCTCCTCCTTTCTCCTACTTTCTCTCCCCCTTCCTACAATCCTTTTTTTGGCAGGCACCACATGTCATTGAGCAGCGGTGGACCGTATCTAGAGCAGGAAGAGTGTTTTGGGCACTGCTGTTGCGGATCGAATATAATCATTTGCTTATGAAAAAAATGAATTTCGCAAAATATTGTGTGCATATAGTTGAGCTTTGTGATTGAGAAAAATTAAGAACCTCGACTTTGCTATTAGATTTACCCCGATTCATGAATTAACATGGTTAGTGATTACCATTCAGTCTAATTTAAAGTAAATACAATTATGTAAAAAATCTGTCAGGTGCATCTTAAATGGAATATCTGAGTGGGCATACAGTAACATTTGAATATTAACTTCATTTAAAAGTGTTTTATATAGTGTTGACATGGAATATAAAAGCAATACATCAACAAGGTTGTCATTTACAAAAAAATGTACAGTATACTTGTCAGATATGATGCTTCACTTCATTTTCATGTTATAGTAACATTACATAATAATTTACTAGATATTTTTCAAGACACTTCTATACAGCTTAAAGTGACAATTAAAGGTTTAACTAGGTTAACTAGGTTAACTAGGCATTTTAGGGTAATTAGGCAAGTTATTGTATAATGATGGTTTGTTCTGTAGACTACTGAAAAAAAATAGCTTAAAGGGAAATAATAAAAAAATAATTTTGACCTTAAAATGGGTTTTAAAAAATTAAAAGCTGGACATACTGTGAAAATGTCCTTGCTCTGTTAAACATAATTTGGGAAATATTTAAACAAAAAATAAAAATAAAAAATCAAAGTGGGGCTAATAATTCTGACTTCAACTGTTTACACACATGTATGATTTACTCTACTTTGATCACTACAGTTGAGATTAGTGTTTATGTCTGAACTAAAACTTTGTTTATAACACAGACATAAGGATACTGTGTGGTTAGAAAGACCAGAGGGGCTTGAAAAAGTAAGCTATTTTAAATATAGATGACAACAACTTTTTCTGGGTGACATTTGAATATTGAGTATTTAGTTTATATATATATATATATATATATATATATATATATATATATATATATATATATATATATATATATATATATATATATATATATATATACATATATATATATATATATATATATATATATATATATATATATACATATATATATATATATATATATATATATATATACATATATATATACATATATATACACATATATATATACATATATATACACACATATATACACACACACATACATATATATATACATATACATATATATATATATATATACCCTGTCGCATCACAAAAAAAACAAGCAAAATGAATTCTGTCGGAATCTCATCAAAATACATCCATCTTTAATTATATTTTGAAATTAGATGACAAATAGATTAAATAATAAGATATATATACATTACGTATTGCCAACAAGTAATCCAATCCACCTTTTTTCCAGTTTTGAGTCGGAAATTCATAATTCTTTGATCAAATTCTTATCTTAATTCAAAAACACCATTTTTATTTACGTCATCACTAAGAAAAGTTAACAAAAGGATTATTCTAATGCACAGATTGCGCTATGGAAATTATGGAAATTTTGTCATTCTTATTCCTGTAGTACGATAAGCATACATGCTTGTATGTGTATATATATATATATATATATATATATATATATATATATATATATATATATATATATATATATATATATATATATATATATATATATATATATATATATATATATATATATAAATATATATAATTAACTATGCAGCTATAGCATATACATGTACAGCACAACAAAATGAAGACAACCACATTTGGGGTGTCACGACATAATAAAAAATTCAAACCCATCAAGCCCTTGGATATAATGCGGTGCTTAAGAAAAGTCAAAGTTTGAGTAGAGCTGAAAGGTATATATTCCAACATAATCTACTACAATTCCCATTCATTTTCATTTGCAAGGGTGTTTTGGACACTGCTGTTCTAGACAGAAAGTCAAGACAAGATGGTTTGGCCTCTTCCCACAACATGGTCTCCACCACAAAAGCACGTTATTGCAACCCATTAGCTGCACGAATAAAGGAACCACAGTTGTTGACTGTAACTGCCGTGTGGTTTGTTTTGATATACAGGCATTTAGGTTGAAGTTGATTAAATAGGCAATCAAGGCATGAATTACCGAGCTCTTTAGATCAATTGCTGTAATCCTGTTCTTCATAATGGGTACAAACATGTAAACAAAAACAAAGCTCTATCATTTCTGAAGGGAGCAGTGATGGCGCGAGCACCCAAAGGAATGAGGAGATGTAATACCCCTATTACTAATAAACACGCTGTCTCTGTAGCTCACTGATATCTTCTATGTCAGTGGATTTGCTTCAGGACAAAAAAAAATCATTAAAGCTTTTGAAAAAAGCTTTTTTATGTTCATTTCATAATTTTATTATTATTATTTGTGAAAGATCATGTGACACACATACACACACACACACACACACACATATACATATACATATATATATATATATATATATATATATATATATATACACATATATAAATATTATTATTATATATATATATATATATATATATATATATATATATATATATATATATATATATATATATATATATATATATATATATATATATATATATATATATATATATATATATATATATATTTAAAACTTACATTACTAATGCTTTGCTTCTTAGACTTTACACACCTGAAACTTGCCTATAGCACTTATTCACTGTTGCTCTTATAGTTGTGTAAATTGCTTTCTTGTCCTCATTTGTGAGTCGCTTTGGATAAAAGCATCTGCTAAATGACTAAATTATATATATATATATATATATATATATATATATACATATATACATAGTGTCACATAATCTTTCACAAATAATAATAATATGATGATTTGGTCTTTTATTACAATCAGTTATCATTGGTACAAAAGCACTAATAATTATTGTTACAATTATGAGTGCAGAAAACATGTTGTCTTGCTTTATAGTATCAAGAAAACTGTGATGCAGTTTACTTTAATATTAAAATAATATTTATATAAATAAGTAAATACTTTGTAACTTTCTGTTCATATATACTGTACACTGTAAAACTGCTGACTTCCAAACAAATCCTTCATGTCATCCCAATACAAATTGATTAAGTTAACTTAATAGATTTACAAATTTAAGTGGATTGAACATAAAACATTACAGTTGTCAGAAAAAACAAAACTTAAGAACTGTTGTTTCAACTAATTTTAAATAAGTAGTTTAAACAAGCAGCAAAAGCAGTTTTTGAGTGTATTTTGGATTATTTGATAAACAGAAAGTAAATACATTTATTTGATTTCAAGCATCTAATATACACAGACCGGTATTATTAGGCCACTTTAATCACTTTATTAGGTACACCAGGCAACTACTCAATGGATTTAGGCATGAAGACATGGTCAAGACAATCTGCTGCAGTTCAAACCGAGCACCAGAATGGGGAAAAAAGGTGATTTAAGTGAATGTGGCATGGTTGTTGGTGCCAGACGGCTGGAAACTTCTGATCTGCTGGGATTTTCAGGTACAACCATCTCTAGGGTTTACAGAGAATGGTCCAAAAACGAGAAAATATTCAGTATCCAGAGGTCAGAGGAGAATGGCTTTACTGGTTTGAGCTGATTGAAAGGCAACAGTAATTCAAATAACCACTCGTTACAACAGAGGTATGCAGAAGAGAGTCTCTGAATGCACAAAATGCTGAACTTTGAGGCGGAGGCTTCTACAGCAGCAGAAGACCACACCGGGTGCCACTCATGTAAGCTAAGAACAGGAAACTGAGGCTCCAACTTGGATGATAGGGTCAGAATTTGGCATCAGCAACATGAAAGCATGGATGCATCCTGCCATGTGTCAATGGTTCAGGCTGGTGGCAGGCGGTGTAATGGTGTGGGGGATATTTTCTTGGCACACTTTGGGCCCATTAGTAACAGTTGAGCATTATGTCAATGCCACAGCCTACCTGAGTAAAGTTGCTGACAATGTCCATGCCTTCATGACCACAGTGTACCCATCTTCTGATGGCTATTTCCAGCAGGATAACGCATCATGTCATCTCAAACTGGTTACTTGAACAAGACAATGAGTTCACTGTTCTCAAACGGCCTCCACAGTCACCAGATCTCAATCCAATAGAGCACCTTTGGGATGTGGTGGATTGGGAGATTTGCAATCTCTAATCTAAACAAATCTGCAAGAATTGCATGATGCTATCATGTCAATATGTAAAAAATCTCTGAGGAATATTTCCAGTGTCTTGTTGAATCTCTGCCACGAAGGATTAAGGAAGTTATGAAGGACAAAAGGGGGTTCAACCCAGTACTAGTAAGGTGTACCTCTAAAGTGGCCGTTAAGTGTACTACAAGTACAAAGACTACAATAATCTTAACCCTAACCCATATTTTTTTATCTTAAATAATTTAATAATTTCTTTTTTCAAAACAAGTGCTTGTCAAGCATTCCATACACATTGATATCAGCCAAATCTGGCAACCTTCTCCCAAACGAGATGAATGTGCACCTTTCAGTTTGATTAGACTTTTATCCACCTGCTACAGGGTGTCAACAACAAAAGACGGCAGGCATTTTTCCTCATTTTTACATTGCTAAGCCTATTTATTTTGCTATCCCAACTAAACACGATTAAACGCTTAGGTGCATGTTGTTGTTTGCGCTTAGTATTGTTTTTCCTCCCCTCCCCTGTCATCCACAACCCCAACAGACCTGCGACCCAATTTTAGACTGCAACCACTGGTCTGTGTCACTTTCTCAAACAACCTTTTTTTTTAGCAGCCTCCCAAATTAAATGATTATAAAATGCTGATTATGTTTTGGCAAGACTGGTCCAAAAATCAATTCTCATTTAATAGAAGCCCATTTTTCTTCTCCTCTGCAGCCTATTAGGCTCCGACGCATGAAAGTAGAACATTCGACACAGACGACGTGTCAAGTTTGAGGAACATCAAAAACCGCCGTCTTTCATCCTGCAACAACAGATGGGTCGAAATCAGACTACTGTCAATCTCAACTGATCGCATCAGTTCATAAGCACAGATCCAAATCTGAGCAACCAATGCATGAAGCAGGTATGGAGGAATTAAAGAATCCATTAGCCCTCAGGCGTAGATGCTACGTTAGCCTGTGTGTGTTTTTTAGTGTGTGTAGGGGGCCATGCTGGCAATGCGATGGCCACGGGGTCTGTCTGAAAGAGATTAGGCGGCCCAGACTGCGCTCATACATTTGTATTCTCCACAGCCCCTCTCCTCAATTGAAGTGGAATCACACTGGAAGCAGGACGCGCTTCTCTCCCAGTCAGAATTGGGTAAGAGCCTGCCAAATGCATTGCGACAGGCCAAATGAATTTCAAGAGCGAATAGGAAAGAAGTAAGAAAAAAAACAGGCACTTTACTTTTACAGAGAGTTATGGAAGATTGACTACAATATTTGTGTTCCACACATCATTTCATTTAACATTAACTGGCCCCTGTCAGCTATAATGTTTGAGTTATTTGTCGTGCACACGTGAGAGAACTCTGTTTGCCCGCTGGATGCCATTTTTTTGCAATCATCCATATTATTAATGTTACTTTACCGTCTCCTCTGCGCTTCGCCCCTCAGCATGACAATTGGAGAATGCATTTGCTAAGAGCGCCATGTCGGGAAACCTATTCTGCTCCAGCTGTGTCTATAGAAGCCGGCTGTCCTGGCTGGCTAACCTGAGCATCGCAACAAAACAAGTGTGACGACCGCCGTCATCTGTCATGTGCTCCCATTTACTGCGCCGAAGTTCTGTCTCTTTCACATCTCTGGTATATTCTCTGGAGGAGACATTTATTTCATTTGGATATATTAAATATTGCATATTACAATGAAGGATGCGTCCCATTTCCGTGTTTTTCTTCTTCTTTCTTTTCCTGAGGGCTGTCTTGTGGACCGAATTCGTAGGCGGTGTAAAAATAGACCCAACTGCTGCCTGACAAGCTGGAGTGGCTCGGTGGAGTTCAGCGTTCTGTTTCAATACCTACAGTAGTGAGATGCCTATGGAGACAGCATTTTAACACAACAATGGGACTGAATATACCTCATTTTGCATACTTTAGTTCAAAGTGTACCTTAATCCTTTTTTAAAGCACAATAATCGTACAGTAGTGCAGCTTGATGTTTTTTTTTTATCTTGTATCCTGATGAATGTATGCACAGCTTGAACATGCACTTTTTGCACAACTTTTTGGTATTGTAAGTTCCAATACCAAACTATTATAATTGGGCAAAAATGTCCCTCATGCAGAGCTAGCTCTTGTTAATATTAGCCACATACAATGCCACATGTGCATTGTCTTGCTATGCAGTGCTGTGTCTTGATGTGTCAATAAAGTGTATTCAGATGTGAAAATATTAAATATTTTTTCATATTTTTACACGCGCCATATTAACGAACTACAACTGCCAGCATGCACCTTGCACACACCAGTTCCTCTTTCCCACGGTTTACACACAAAGCCGGAGGATCACTATGGACTGATTTCATGGGCTATAAAGACAGCACACACACACACACACATTGTGGCTGAGTCTTGTTTTCATACATTATGAAGCGTTTTCCTTTTTTTCCTTTGCCGTGCCGTGTTCCTGACCCTTGCTTTGTTTATTGTTTCCTGTCATGATCTAGCGGCTGCAGATCACTGGAGAACTACACACACACGCCATATTACTGAACTACAACTCTCAGCATGCACCTCGCACACACCGGTTCCTGTTTCCCACTGATATCACACAAAGCCGGAGGATCATTATGGACTGAGTTCATGGAAAATAAAGACAGCACAGACACACACATCGTCTTGTTTTTTTGTACATTACATTATTTAATATAGTCTAATTTTAGACAATTTACGTGTACATTTAAAAGACACTATTGTACTATAAACTACAGTGGTTGAGAGAGCTCAAATGCACTGCAAGTTAAGAAAACACATGCAATCAGAAAGCCACAGACAAATTGAGAAAATGCCTTGATTGATTTGATGACACATATGCATGTGAATTTTCACAATACATGAAAATACAGAAGTGCGCAGCAAACAAAGCAGACTACATTGCAAATGTGTCTGGAGACCACAAAAATGAAAAAATCCAGCTGGTTCATGTTTATAAAAAACAACAATCCATATGATCTACACTTTAATGTAAACAAAAACACATCTCTCAGATCTTCGACAACAGCTTACTCTAATGTACAAAAAATACAAAGTCCATAAAAAATGTTGTAGTATTCACAACACGCCAGTAGGATTGGATGTTCTTTTTAAGGAAACACAAACAATCTTGTAGTCTGCCACTATTGGTTGTCAAGTACTCAAATGTCTATGCTGTCAAATAAACATATAACACACGTGTACATGATGTCACTGACACACATGTAGATCGCTGAAGTTTGCACAAAGACAATCACAATGACTGTTTCTCAATATGCATTCTTAAGCGATCTTGTGTCCTTGTGCAACATCATCATCAACTGCCAAAGTTCAGTTCCAAATCTCTGACTGCAAGAACGGAGGACGCATGAAAGAACCCGGATGCGTTCTTGATATTGAGGCTTTTGTGCATCTTATACGGTATATATATTGAAGCGGAATCATTGTATAGCTGTAATGTTTAAATAATTTTCCATTAAAAACGTGTAAAGATCATGTGACCATCAGGAAGGAACACAGCATCTCATTTCTCACAGGACATTTTCTGTGTTCTTGCAGTCTCCTGAGTTCGTTCTTTTGAGGTAACCTTGCAAGAACAGTCTCCATAAGAACAAAAATCTGTTCTCTGCATTCTTACAATTAAGAATCAGCCGTTATCTTTTGAAAAATGCACCCTTTAAAACAAAAGTTAGCTTTTTAAGGACCCTAAAATACAGCTGTTTTGCAAATTAACATCCAAAACCCATGAAAAGTTTTGGTTTTAAGTTGAATTGTGTCATAAACCTAACTCAACCCACTGATAGCCAATTCCACCATGCATGTGCATCACTATTCGCACCGAACCTTTCAAAAAGCATTCTTAATCAGTCACTTACAAAGTTTCATGACCTCAGAAGGCAGCTGTCTACGTAGGCAGCGTGCGGCAAGGCAACTCACAAGCTTTTGGAACAGAACTAATGTTTGATTCTTTCTCTTGCCCTGCAGCCAGACAGCGAGTGAAGAGGAGGCCAATTGCAGAAAGCGTCAGAAGAACCGCTCTTCACCTACAGTTCTGAAGTATAGCTAAGACTGTACGTGTCCGCATTTGCCGCCGAAATCATATTAAGTATCAAACTTTTTATCACGTTAAAGACGGGTCATGACCTCCTCAAGATTCTGCCCACACATTTCTCCAGCACATTCCACACCGAGGGAGATGAATCACTTCTGAGCCGCATTCAGCTTCAGTCCAAGGACGGGTTTGATTAAGCCTTTGACTGACAGCTGAGGGTAATGAGGGACGCCTGATGGAGTCGGGATGTCATTTAAGAAAGAAAACTCCCCTGTGACGGACGGTGTGTTTAGATCACCTCCCTTAGTGATGGAGCCACCGTCTCTCGAGCCATTGATGCATGCAGGTTTAGTTAATGCGCTCTGCTAAGATATGCACAGGAGTGAAGTTTTTTCACTTCTTGTGTTGGAGCTGTGGAGATCCTAAATATAGCTTTTTTTCTTCTTGGTTAGTAAAAACCGTACTGTCATTATATTACGTAGTAATATTAAATATGGATCAACGAGGGAATAAGGTGTTTAAGCATTAAAACAATGAAAATGAGTGAAGACAAACACACACTTAAATGTTATTCAATGTCAAAGCTTAGTCTTAAAATAAAGAACTAATTCATTGTGATTACAGTTTAGGGTTAGGGATGTCCTTAGTTAGGGACGTGATTGGAAATCAGGCCTGATCACGCAGTATCAGATTCGACTAGAATCGGACATTACCTCCCGATCAGACCTCAAAGTCTCATTATATTTTAATACATTATGTGATAGAGTTAGACCTCTTTCATGACTTCATACAGAAATAGCAACGCGTGAGGCATAACATCACTTTGTTGCAGAGATGCTATTGGTTAAATGCCGGCAAAGTAAAACACGGAAGGAGCTTGAAGTGGAAAGCGCAAGTATGTCTGCAGTCTGAAGGTATTATAAAGTTGATGACGACAACATTGCCATAGCAAACTGTGAGATGTGTAAACTTGGGATTGCAAGAGGTGGAAAGGAAAAGGCTACATTTAACACAACAAACAAGCAGAGATGTTGAATTTTAAAATAAGATGAATTAAATAAAAAATAAGGAACATCCTGGATCTGTTTATTTGCTCTTCTTTATTCTATTTTTTATGCATTGTAGAAGTATTGGATCGGGTTTCGGTATTGGTAGATGCTCAAAATCAAAGACTCTGACTCAAGGGCTAAAAAACCTGATCGGGACATCCTTATTTAGGGTTATATTACTCTTTATTGTTTTAAAATATGTCAATTTTCTCACCAAAGCTCCATTTGTTTGATTCAAATATACACAGTAAAAATGTTAATATTGTCTAATGCTATTGTTATTTAAAATAATACAATATTTAAAATAATACATCCTCATTTTAATATATGCTTAAATTGGGTGGTATGCTTACGGCCATACCACCCTGGGCTTATGGCCATACCACCCTGACAATGCCTGATCTCATCTGAACTCAGAAGCAAAGCAGGGTTGGGAGACCGCCTGGGAATACCAGGTGCTGTAAGCTTACCTGCATTTCGTTGCCTTGTACCTGCATTTCGTTGCCTTGTACTTGCACATGTGTGATGACAATAAGTTGAATCTAATCTAAAATTCCATTTATTCCTGTTATTCATAGCTGATTTTTCAGCATCCAGGTTTATTTCAGGTTTCTATGTCAGATGAATGAATTCACATTATTATCAATAATCAGGAGATTCAGTATTTTTTATAAAATCTATTTAGATTATTTCAGAAATCTTTGATCAATTTAAAGTATATTTAATATAAAATATAAGTAACACTTTATTTTGATGGTCCATTTGAGTATTAGTAGACTGTCTGCTTAATATCTGTTGATACTACTCTTTCAACAGACATTTAACTGACTATAGGAAACTTTGCAAGTACATGTCAACTTAAACTAACTCTAAGCCCAACCTAACAGTCTGCTTATAATCTAATGAGAACTAGTTGACAAGTAGATGCAATGTAACAAATGGACCATCAAAATAAAGTGTGACCAAAATAAAATATAAATATAAAATATACAAATATTTAAGAACATTTTCTGTACCAATAGTTCTTACTGTTAATTTAAATCAAGTTCATTTAGAAGACATTAACATCTTAAAAAAATAACAATGTGTATAAAAAAAGTATCTAAAAATGCTTATATTTATTTATTTTTTACAAAGATGTCCATTTTATAACTGTACTTATCTTTTAGACAACATGTCCTCCCATTGTCCACCAAAATAACATTGTTTTTGGACGAATTACATCAAAAAATACCTAGATATTTGCACATCTATCTAATTGTAAAACCAGTTTTGTCTTATTTTAAAACATATGAAGTTCTCTAAAAGCCTTTAAGTCGAAGACCCTTGTTTCAAATCATTTACTCAAAATCCTGCAAGCAGTTGACCTCATTTTTATAGCCTACAAGACTGCATTACAGATAACCTTTTCCAACCTCTATTTCTCTCTCAATTCCTCCATCTTGTATCTCACACCCACACTCTTTCACCAAGCAACAAGAACAAGGACCATCAGAAGGTACACCTGATTTCCCTCTCATTTGCAAAGCGTGACAGATGGATATCAGCAAACTGTCCATCAAAATCTCAGGGACTTCTGATAGATCACACCTCACACGCTGGAGCTGCGTGATACTGAAATTAAATGACCTGCACATCTCCTCTCAATTAATCCTCCGCTGACAGTCTCCATCTTCAGCAGGCCTCTGGTTAAAACCCACTCCTCTCTTATTATCAGTGGGGATCTGCATTCTCTATCAGAGCCACTGGCCCCCTGGAGGCTGACTGCAGATGTAGGTCTCTAATCCTAGTGTTCTGACTCTAAATTAAATATCAAATTCCCTGATTTTCACTGACTAAAAAGCTGAATTTCCATGCCTTATATTTAATAAAAAAACTACCCACTACCAGTGTACTACCCACTATAGAAGAGATTGCACATGATTGAATGATGGACAAATTTAGCTCAAGATTAATTCAGCCCTGGTGTTACAGGTAATGATACAGAAAGTCATTTTTACCAACAGTGTTCAGATTGTAACCAAGTCACACTAGATGAATTATGCTGAATTGTAACAGCATGTTGATATAAACCACTGTTGACTTGTTGTTTGAAACTAAGGTGTGCAGTATGAATGTAATTGTATTAATAATACTGTCTTTTTATTTATATGTAACTTATTTTATTGATCTTATAGTATGGAGAACATGCTGTTGTGTTTTACATAATATTAAAATCATTTTACATTGAATATTATTCAACATGACTTTAATAGCCACTATAAGCGCAACAATGGAGAATTTAATACAGATTTTGTATACAAATTTGTGAATGTGCGCAATATACTGACACTGGGGAGAATAAACTGTCGAATAACGTCCTTATCTTTGTTTGATGTGTGCATAAAAAGATTCTCATAACTTGATAATATTCCAATTGAATTACTGAAGACAAAATGTGTCTATTTTGGGGATTTTCTTTTGGTATTTTTATTGACGTTGAATGAGCTGGGACCATTTCTGTCTATGGAGAATGAGGGAGCTCTCAAATTTATAGTAAAATATCCTAATTTTTATTCCGAAGATGATCGAAGGTCTTACTGTACATTCACACCGAAAGCAGCGAGAGCGTCAAAGTAGTTATACATTTTCAATGGGAGCTGGCTGCGATAAGCGGCGAGGAGCAGTGCGGTGCGTCTTTGCCACTTTGGCCGTTGAGGGGAGTTGTAATCAAGTCAACTTTATGGCAATGAGCTATGATGGAGTTCGGCGGCAAGCAATCGGAATGTAGAAGTCCACTGCTTGAGAGGAGTCCAAAGAACACAGTCCTGTGAATTTTGATTCCGACCACAGTTGTTCCCAAGGGCTTCCCGGTTGCTGGATTTCCAATTTACAATATTTTCTCACAGGGACATACATTAAAAAAGTTACTGGCGAGTTACTGATGTGCATTAATGTTATATATTTTTTTCTGTAAAAAAGCGGGAATCTCATGCGACAGTACAAAACATTATTGCTGCTTCAGAAAATTTCAAACATATGGATACATATTAGATAAGTAGGGCAAAGCCACATCACATGCAACTTGATCCTCCATTGTTACATGAATTTGATGAAAAGTGTGCAACATTTTCATGCTAGAAAGCATGTTTTATGCGGGAATGCAACTGATTTGCTGATAATGCTGCAACAGCTCCTTTAAATATGAGATCAATGTAGTGAATGTTGATGCTCTCACTGGCGGAGCAGGTAAGACAGATAGCATAGTTGCCTGGGCGGCATAAGCAAACTATGACGCTCTCACTGTCTTCTGTGTGAACGCACAGGGGTTTGGAATGACATGAGGTTGAGTTATTAATAATATAATTTTCATTTTTATATGAACTAACAGTTTAAGCGATAGCCAGTTGATGAGCATGAGAGAGATAAAATGGAGCTGAAAAATAGCCTAACCATAACAACAGGTGTGAAACTATGCAATAGACATTATGGCATAGAAAAAAAATTATTTTGATGACTGGAAACTAAAATTTTAAGTGACAAACATAAATCTCTGAAATCCCATGACTTTGACAACATATACAATTTTCTTGACTTTCATTTTTAATTTACTTTTAAAATTCCATGAAATTCCAATGCTATCTCACAGCAATTCGTAACTTTTTGATTTAGTGGCTAATTCGCTAATTGTATGATCTCATTCGTATAATTTAGTACGATTGGCTCATCCCACAATGACAGTTGGGTTTAGTGGCATGCAAATGATATTATTTTTTTCTAAATTTATATGAATTAGTCACTAAACTGACAAAATGTAAAATAGTTACATTTCCTCACAAGATCATGTTAGGATATTCCAGAAATTCCATGACCCGTGGGAACCCTATTATACGCACTGCGAAAAGGCTCTTTCTCTTGCCTCTTGACTCTACTGAGGGACGATGATGAGCCAGGGGATGAGGACGGCTTGGGGAAAGGGGTACAGACTGCACTGTGATCACATCCAAAAAAAACAAAAAAAAAAACAAGAGAAGAATACCATGCTGGCCTGGGAGAAGTGGCACTCCATTCACCCTAAAAAAAATTGCCCATGATGTGTGGTGTTGAGGAAGAGGCAGTGACCAGAAATAAAGCCCCAAGGTGGAAAACAGACAACAGTGGAGCTTCCTTTGAAGTCTAAGTGATGGATGGGGTGATAACATCGCATAGCAGGAAGAGAAAGGTCACAATTTGGGGAGCTTAAATTTTCTATTAGAAATCGTATCACATTGATATCTTTGCTGAAGAAGAAAAAACAAACTAACTAAAAACTGGTAGTCTTAAAGGGATAGTTCATCCCCAAAATAAAAATAATTCATACACTTATTTCTTCTGTTTAACACAAAATAAGATATTGTGAAGAATGTAGGAAAGCAGTAGCCATTGACTTTTTTCAAGGTGTTTTTTTTTCAACTATGGATGTTGTTGACTACCAGTTTTCAACATTCTTCATAGTCAGTAGTGTAGAGCAACACATTACAAATACACATTACAAATTACTGTAATTGAGTAGTTGTGCTTATCAACGGTATATTACTAGGTCATTTAAAAAATGTGTACTTTTACTTGTGTACTTTAAGTTCTGTATCGGTACTTATACTTCTCTAGTTACTTGCAGTCACTACTTTGCATGTGTACAATAATTGGCTAAGTAGAATAGTAAGTTCTGTGATTCCCATCCAAAAATTACATCAGATAGATCAACCCCAAGACACAAACACTTTATTAAATACAAAAATGTACAGTGTGAAAGCATTAAAAAGATTCAATACGATAAAAAACGTTCAAATCAACTGCAATATCGTTACACGCAATGACCGAGTGATGTCACCGATGAGAAGATTAAGGACCTTACTGTATGATGACTAAAGTATAAACAATAGCTGAATGCACTACAGAATGTTACGTTTTCTTTTCAAATACATGAACAATTTGCATGTGTTCTATCAGTGTACATGACTGCCAACTGCTGGACAACGTTAGTCAGGGTTCAAAGGGCATAACACACACTAACATATAGTCACAGCTGGATTTTAGCCCCTTAGGTTACACAGATTTCGCTCTGCATGTAAACACATCAACTTGCTTTCTGTCGGCTTATTATACAGAAGGTGCATATATTAAACGTTAAGTGTTCTCATATTTAAAATTTATAGCCTATGAATGGCAAAAACTTAACTTACACTTAGGAATATCCTTAAAAGTAAATGACAATGGTGTTAAATTTTTAATTTGCAGGGTATAAGATGGAAGCATTTTCACAGCGTAATACTCACTACTCATAGGGTCAGACAGAATCTGGGACATTTCTTGCTTTTTCTGCCGAGATTTTTGTAAACAATCTGCGGATTTATGTGGAATGATTTTAAGGAGTATCATAATTAAAAACTTAATATATAAAATAAAAAATAATTCAACTTTTATTTAATGTTTATAATGCAAATTCAATTAGATCCACCTATTTGGTAAACAAAGCAAGTCTCTCATATATTATATCTACTAAAAGACAGAAAATATTACTTTACAAACTGTATTGTAAATAAATCAAATGAACATTTTTATATTACTATTATTATATCAAAATAACATTAGTGAAATTAATTTACAATCTGAATAAATATAAATTTACACACATTTATACAAGTAAATACACAGACTCAATGATGGGCTAAAAATCTGCAGAAATCTGTGGATTTCTGCATGCCCAGATTAAGTGTGGGCCTACTCATGAGTACTTTTAGAAGCAGCCATTTTACTCATTCTTTGAGTAGCATTTAGAACACATACTTTTACTCTACTTACACTATATTATTTGGCAAGTGATGGTACTTTTACTAGAGTATTTAGTAGAGTATGATTTTTTTTTAATGTTTAACAGAAATACAAAAGTCATAGGCCACTGGACAGTGTGTAAACGGTGAGAAAATAAATATTTGGGGGGTTGAATATGCCTTAAACATGTTTATGCCTTTTAAAATATGAACATACATACAGTGTGTTTTGTAAAAGATCACAAATGTATTGTCTCCTAAAATAAAGCATTGATTCGGAACTGCTGAAATCAGTCGTCAGCAATTCCTGTTTCACTTCCATACCAAATCTGCATAATGCCAGTCTATTGGCTGCCCACAAACAACGTCTAACCTTTGACCTGACAGACATACCCTTGTTAATGCTGATTTGAATGAATTAGACAGCATTGACATCTCATAATGTACCACAATCTAAGCATACCTCACCACTAAGAAATGTCCTGCTGCAATAATGCAAGCGATTGATGTTTAGCTTGATCAAATAGTGCTTACAATGTTTTATTATCAGATTTGGGTGCATCCATTATTACTGTCCTGCAGTGTGTACAAACATTATGAACTGACAAAGCTTCCAGAGCTGAAATTATAATATGGTAATGAGCATTTCATTTCCGATAAGACCAACCACAACAGACTAAGCCATCTGACCAATCAGAGAGTAGACAGTAGAGGAAGGAGTTTAGAAAAAAACAAAGACTCTTTGAAAAATGAGGTGATGTGTGCTGTGTATTGTTAGAAAATATATGTGTTCTTTTAACCATTTAAACTCATTGCAGGAAACTGACAAAACACAATCAGGATCCCATAAAAACACCATAATAAGGGCACTTTAATATAACCAGCAAACAAAACATCAAAACCTTTATATAAACCTCTCTAAATGTTCTCCATGCTAGGTAAAAAAATCTTCGGTAGCTTTAGAAGTTTCACATAATTCTTGTTAAATAACTTCATGTTTTTATTCAGCACAGGCTCATGAAAAATATGTGCCTGAGATGAAATTTTTTGGCAAAAATTGTATTACTTTGCTACTTGAATGTTTCACAGCAATTTCAAAGTGAAATGTCAAGTGAGTGACACTAGTAAGAGTGTTCATTTTTCCCCCTCAGAAACAGAGGATGTGACTGTGATGTTTTATTAATATTTTAACTTGTGTGCACAAGTTATTGGTTCAGTTCAAATATCCCTTTAACTTCTAAACTATGTCTGCTTGGAGAGAAGTCCATTGTGGCTTTTCATATGATGTATTTACTGGTATTATGGTCAGTACTACAAAAAAAAAAAACCAAACATTGAAAGTAAGAGAAAGCCTCAGAACTGAAATATTGTGTTAATGGAATGTTGGAAATTTCATCATATGAATACTGAATAAATTGAAGAACTGAAGAAGAACAAAAACTCAATCTGGGATGAGTGTAGGATGCATAAAACAGTCGAGGAACAGAATCATTTTTTTCCTCTTCTTTTCTTCCTTTTTAAACTTGGCATTATCCAAATTTTTTCCTCACACTTTTCTTTTACATATTTTGCATCATGCTATGCCATGTGAAATGTACCGTAAAGTATGCCTAAGGACTTGAAATTTGCTACTATTATCTTGTATGTATGCTTGTTACCAATCTTCCAAAAAATCTAAAAATAACCAAATAAAATACAACAACAACAACAACAACAACAACAACAATTATTATTATTATAAATAAGTAATATTTTGGGGGGTATTATTTATGTATTTATTGTAATAATAATAATAATAATAATAATGATGATGATGATGATGATGATGATGATATAATAATAATAATAATAATAATAATAATAATAACAACAATAATAGTAATAATAATAATAATAATGATGATGATGATAATAATAATAATAATAATAATAATAATAATAATAATAATAATAATAATAGTAATAATAATAATAATAATAATAATAATAATAATAATTATAATAATAATAATAATAATATTAATAATAATAATGATGATAATAATAATAATAGTAAAAAAATAATAATAATTAATAATAATCATAACAACAACACCACCACCACCAACATTATTATTATTATTATTATTATTATTATTATTATTATTATTATTATTATTATTATTATTATTGTAACAGGTGGTTCATTCCGCTATGGGGACCCCAGATTAATAAAGGGAATAAGCCAAAAAGAAAATGAATGAATGAATTATTACAACAATAAATAAATAAATTAGGCTAATCTATTTAACAGTGTTATTTAAAGCAAACAAGCATGGCGTCTTTGCCTTTATTTTTTATATTTTTATTATTTTTTTGTACAGCTTTGAGCTCAAATCATGCCTCTACACATGGACTTCTACTTGAGTACTTTGAATTTCAAATGCAACACCGTACCAGATGAGCTACTGAGCAAGTTTACAACATGGGAATAGCAATACATATGCAAACAACTACTCAATGCAAACATTAAAATGTATCAGTATACAAATCTAGCACTTTGATAATAATATTTTGAGGTCAAACATAGTCCTGTACAAGAAAATATGCAGAAGCAGACTTTTCTAATGAATAGTGTAATCCAAATATAAACATACACTAAAGCCTGTAGCCAGCTGACCTTGGAAATTGGATCTAAAACATATTTCCAGTGCTGACACACGGATAAGTTGGAATCTAATTAATCTGTGTTGTTCCTGATGTGTGTATATGTCTGTCAAATGCAGCAAACTGCAGCAGATGCCAAAACGCATTGCAAGGATCTGAAGCGTGGAGCCGCCACCTCTGAACCGATGCCACTTAATGCAAGCTGACAGCCTGGACCAGGGTTGAGGACCACCCAGGTACATCTGGGGCTTGTAGGAACAGCTTGGAGGAGAGGAAATAGCACTCCAGGGAACTCATAGAGCATAAGAGCAAAAAAGGAGTGAAGGAAAGGGAATGGAAGGGGAGAGAGAGATAGATAGAGTTGGATTGTTGTAGAGAGAAGTACAAGGGAGGAGATTGTGTCTGGAGTTAACGTTTTCTTATCTTGACAGGAGCTGTCCACCCGTGTGGTGCTGAAACAAGGCACATGCTCTACCAGGGCCATTCAAAATCCCATTTGCAGCACTGATGTGGGGTGGAAACTGGAATAAACTGAGGGTTCTCTGCTGAAGGATGAATTTAAGTTTGAGGCAGAAGGTCTCTGAAGATCTTCAGTACAGTTTTTGCTATTTATGGATGCTAACCACAGACAGTGTAGTTCTGCTCGGGGCTCCTCTCATGTGAAATCAAACACCGGCGTACGCTGCACATTTCTGACATGTCTGGGTTGACTTGATAAAATAAAATAAAATAAAATAAAATAAATTAAAATTCAACAAAATAAAATTCAACAAAATAAAATAAAATAAAATAAAATAAAATAAAATAAAATAAAATAAAATAAAATAAAATAAAATAAAATAAAATAAAATAAAATAAAATAAAATAAAATAAAATAAAATAAAAATAAAATAGTATGATTTCATCTAGACTTATATATCATATGTTGCATTAAAACTAGTTCAGGATTGTTTTATCCTTTAGTCTTATTGTTTAAGCCAGGCTTCTTTTACTTTTTGACATTCTTTTACGATTTTTTTTTGACATTTTAGCAATGATTTCATAGTTTAAAAACAAATATTCTCATTTTAGTCAAATCAATGCTTTTTTCAACAACGTTTAACCTTTTAACTGCTCCACCAAAAAAAAAAAAAAAAATTTGATTTCTTAACTCCTAATGTCGCTAGTTAACACACTAAATATTTTTATTAATACATCCCATAATTTCTAAAATATCAACCTTTACCAAATGGTTGATATGTCGGTTTATGGTATTAATTCATACACTATGAAAATCAGAAAAATATGCAGTGCAAGACCAATTTATATAAAAAAAAACATCAAAATAAAACATTTTTGAATACTGAATTATCTTTATTTTTTTTGAAGAATGCCACAAAATATTTCAGATTCTCATTTATTTTATATATATATATATATATATATATATATATATATATATATATATATATATATATATATATATATATATATATATATATATATTACAATTAAAACAAAATCAAGTGTAGTATTGCAACAGGATTATGTTTGTTTGATTTTTTGTAAACCAACAATGCAGTGAAAACCATTATTTAAAACAGTCATTCTTTAAATGACTTTAACAGTCATTATTTAAAACAGTCAAAATATGGTCAACCATTTGGTAGAGCAGGCAGTGTTAATGCGACAGCAGTGTTTTAACATTAAATGTTATTTAAACTTTTTATTTTTATCAATGCATCAATTTATTGTTTTCATGTTTTAGCAACATTTTAAGATTTGGGTATCTGCAGCATTTTAAGATTTTAGCTATAATTTTGGAAAAGAATATCAAAAGAATCATCAAAAGGAACATTTTTACACTGCTTATTTTACAAATGTTTTGCTTCATTTTGCTTGCTTCATTTTGATTTTACAATGATCTCACATTTTATCACTGCTTAGCTATTGTTTAGCTGTTTTTTAAACGGTTTAATCTCTGTTTAATTTTAAATTGTTTAATTTTAGCCAAATTAACATTTGATCAATGCTTTATTTCAACAATGTTTTAATATTAGGTAATATTTTATTATGATATTTATTATTTAGTAATTTATCTTCTTTAACCTGTTAGGCAGCACTCAATTTTGGGGATTTACACCTACCTAACTTTAAATAGTAACAGTTCCTGACTCCAGTAAGCTCTGTCACTTCACAGCAAGAAGGTTGCTGGTTCGAGTCCTGGCTAGGTCAGTCGGAATTTCTGTGTGGAGTTTGCATGTTCTCCCCTTGTTTGTGTGAGTATCCTCCGGGTGCTCCGGTTTCACCCACAGTTCAAAGACATGCGCTATAGGTGAATTGAATAAACTAAATTGTCTGTAGTGTATGTGTGTGAATGAGTGTGTATGGATGTTTTGCAGTTCTGGGTTGCCGCTGGAAGGGTATCTGCTGCGTAATAACATATGCTGGATAAGTTAGCGGTTCATTCCGCTGTGGTGACCCCTGATTAATAAAGGGACTAAAAGATGAATAGAAAAGAAAAGAAAAGAAAATGAATGAAATGAATGAATAAAAATTGACTATAGTGTATGATTGTGTGTGTGAATGTGAGAGTGTATGGTTGTTTCCCAGTACTGGAAGGGCATATGCTATGTAAAACACAGTGATGGAAAGAGTACTGAAAAATCATTCTCAAGTAAAAATACTATTACTTGCACAAAAATGTAGTGCAAGTACAGAAAAACAATCTGTTGTCAATATTACTCAAAATATGAGTAAAAAGTAGCCAAGCTGAGTATTACACTGTGAAAAGTTGATGCGTTTACATGCAGTTTGTACAGGGATGTGTAAACGTAACATTCTGTAGTGCATTTAGTGATCTTTCTATATTCGTTTATTTCTTCCAATTTTTCTTCCATTGTTTATTCTTTCCTTCTTTCATTCATTTATTTGTGTGTTTGTTCGTTCATTCATTTGTTCCTTTCTAAATTCCTCTCATCATTTATTCGCTCATTCTTTTGTTCGTTTGTTTAGATTTTTGTTCCTTCCTTTATTAGGTCCTTTGTTCATTCATTCACTCATTCGTTCCTTCCTTCCTTCCCTCCTTCGTTTGTTCAATCCTTTCTTGAATCCTTCCTTCATTTATTTGGTCCTTTCTTCATTCGTTCACTCAGTCATTTGTTCCTTCGTTCATATTTTGTTCAGTTCTTCATTTGGTCCTTTGTTCATTCATTCATTCATTCATTTTTTTGTTTGATCGTTCATTCCTCCCTTCCTTAGCTTGTTCAGTCCTTCCTTGAATCGCTCCTCCATTCGTTTGGTCCTTCCTTCATTAGTTCGGTCCTTTCTTAGTTTGATTCTTCCTTCCATTCTTTATTCGTTCCATTTACTGATTGTTTGAGGCTGTTCACTGATTTCAGTTATCATACAGTTGACACACTTATTTTCTCATCAGTAACATACAGTCTAAACAGTCTCTGGGTCATTGTGTGTAAAGATTTTGGACATCTTCTTGGACATTTTTTAAGCTTCCAAATGGTTTACTGCATTTATAAAGCACCCATGTCTGGAGGTTGTTCAGTATGATGCAATTTACTTTCTATGTTTGATTTGATTAGACTGATTCAGATTTTTCTACTGATTTTTCTAGCCAATCACCATAAACAAGGAAGAAATAAAGTAGTGAGTACAGGTTGAAGGAAAGTAGTGGAGTAAAAGTACTGATACAGCACTAAAAATGTACTTAGGGAAAAGTAAAAGTACACACTTTTAAAACTACTTATCAAATTATAATTCCTGAGAAAAACTACTCAGTTACAGTAATTTGAGTATTTGTAATTTGTTACTTTACACCATTGGTAAAACATATGCTGGAGTAGTTGGCGGTTCATTCCACTGTGGCAACCCCTAATAAATAAGCGACTAAGCCTAAGGAAAATGAATGAATGAATGAATGAATGAAAAAACATACTTTAATATAATTTTATACATATTTTATCAATATTTCAATATTATTTAGCAATGATTCAATTTTATTTCACACAGGCTCTTATAAATCTCCTTTAACATTTCAATATGAACTACAACCTAATTTTTGTTCTATATTTTCCCCCCACTTGGCATTTCAAATCAGAACAAATGACCAGACCACAAATCTTGCTCCTTGAATATTAAACACATCCCGAGAATCAAACAGGATAAATGAATCTCCACACGGATCACAGAAACGGTTGAACCTGTGGTGCATCTGATCCCGTTGCAGCGCGTGGAGCTACGGGTGCGCAGAGCACACAGATAAAAAGGAAATGGATGAAATAATAATGGCGGCCCATAAAATATGCAAGGCTAATGCGCGAGAGCTGACATGTAGAAACGGGTCGGAAAACGAGTGTGGCTGGAAACGGTGGCTGCATTAGTCACAGGGCTCTCTCAATGCGCTCTGGGACGACTGCCACTGCATGAAAAGAAGAAATGCATTAAAATAGAAATGAGCCCCGGGCCTCTGTTGAACAACAATGCTTGTGAGCCATGTTTACCTCTCGACGCCGCTAATGTATCGGATTGAGATTTGGAGAGATTTCAGATCGTGATTTGAAGCGATGGGTGGTCTGTGGGGCAATTCATGCCACACGACTCGACGGCAGCGTTAAATCACGGCCGTGCTGCCAATAAGTTTTCATAGTGAAGTGAACGCACATAACAAATGGCAACGGCGGTGTGTTTAGTGGTGAGAACCTTTCAATCTGAGTCTCCTACTTTCTCTCGTGAATAAAAAAGACTGAGTGATGTTTTTAGGCTACGCAGCGTGCTGTTTTCCATAGCCGGAGTCCCTCTCAGGAGTGCGCCTCATGAATTGCATGCTTTTCCAACCGTTGTACTGATGGTGGTGACAGACTTTTAGAAGCTTTTGTCGCTTTAATTTTTAAATGAAGAGACGGAGAAATGCATGTGCACTGTGGTTTGGTAATGACTGGTTGATTTGTTTGGTTTTGCTCTCAAAGAAAAATGGAAGACAGGTAAAATAGCAAGGATTCAAGAACGATACATATACATACACACACACACACACAGACACACACACACACACACACACACGTATATATATATATATATATATATATATATATATATATACGTATACATATATACGTATACACACACATATATATATATATATATATATATATATATATATATATATATATATATATATATATATACGTATACATATATACGTATACACACACATATATATATATATATATATATATATATATATATATATATATATATATATATATATATATATATATATATATATATATATATACACATATATATACATATACTATATATACTGAACTTGGTTTAGGACAGATTTAGTTCAAAATATATTACCAGTTTGTTTGTTCTTTGGTTAATTCTTTTGTTCAGATAAGAATCCATATGCAAAAACCTCTAAACGCCATCTGAAATTTTCATTAAAGATGAGCATTTTTTTAGGTGAGTAATTTCACTTTAATAGCAAACAATATGTCCTTCCTTCCTTCCTTCCTTCCTTCCTTCCTTCCTTCCTTCCTTCCTTCCTTCCTTCCTTCCTTCCTTCCTTCCTTCCTTCCTTCCTTCCTTCCTTCCTTCCTTCCTTCCTTCCTTCCTTCCTTCCTTCCTTCCTTCCTTCCTTCCTTCCTTCCTTCCTTCCTTCCTTCCTTCCTTCCTTCCTTCCTTCCTTCCTTCCTTCCTTCCTTCCTTCCTTCCTTCCTTGCTTCCTTCCTTGAAAAACAAATGAGGGTTTCAATAGCCTTGACTTATTTGAAGGTCAAAGGAATTATTTTTAGTGTCCAAGATATTAATGCCCAGTAGGCCACCAGTAATAAAATATGGACTGACCAGAAGAAATTAAACAAAAAGATTTTTTATAAATAAAAAAAGCGGAGAAAAAAAACCCCACACCTTCTTCTTATTATTATTTAGTCAACACAGACCGATGTTAAAAACAAAGCTGTGGTAAATACCCAAAACAAACTCCAAATTATGTTAGTTTTGGACAGATTTAGTTTAAGATATATTAACAGTTTGTTTGTTCTTTGGGTTAGGGTTCATTCTTTTATTCATTCTTTTATTAATTTAAAGATTAGGTCACAAAACTAGATGAAGTTGAGTTAAAAATCATTTATTTACATACAAAGTGACTATTAACATATGCCTAAATAATAGTTTACTAATCATTTACTTATGCATTCTTAATTGATCCTAAAAAAATTTAACTATTGTTAAATAACTGGTTTGTAAATAATAAAATACTTAATTTAGAAATGAAAAATGAATCATTATCAAAGTATGAAAACACAATCTTTAATCATGTTGTAAACGTCTGTTAATGCTTAACAAATAATTAACTATTTGCTAATGCTTAATAACTGATTCTTAGTGAGTAGTTATTATAAAGTGTTACAGAAGAATCCATATAATCAAAAATTCTTAAGTGTCATCTGAAATTTTCATATAAAATGAGCTTTTTTCTAAGACTGTAGGTTCAGTGATTTCACTTTAATGACAAACAATATGCTCTTTTTCATGGCATTTAAACTGAAAGAACTTTTTCAATTGTTCTTTCTTTCTCTCTTTCCTTCAAAAGTTGTATTAGTATCCATTTTATTCAGTTCACTCACAGACAGACAGATGGGGGTTCCAATAGCCTTGACTCATTTGAAGGTCAAAGTCATTTTTTCAGTGTCCGAGATACTAATGCCCAGTAGGCCACCAGTAATAAAACATACATTTATATGGATTTCAGCAACCCGTACTCCGCCACCAATTCTTTAAATGTAACATTTATTTTTACAGAATAGAACATGGATTAATATATGGACAAAAGAAAACCATATGTTGGCTATTCCCTTTAAACAGCAACTATATTTAAAAGTCAAGCGTAAACAAATGTACCAAAAGCGAAACTAACCCCGCGGCATGAGGGACGTCCTAATACACCCAATTTCACATGCTTCTCAAACATGCGCTTTTTGAAAACATTACTTTCAATGTATCGCTTTTAATCCAGCAAATAAACAGACATTAAAGGTAAGGTCTCTTTAAAAGCAAACGCACTCTCTCCCGCTGGCTGAATCAAGATCCATTTGTGTGCTGCTGGAACACTAGAGAGCAGCTCACCTGTGTCTTAATATTTCCATCAAGCTCTCTCTCTCTTTCTCTCTCACTCTGTGTCTCTGCGTCTTTTTTCTCTCTCATTTAACTTAGTGCAGTGCTCCAAAGGCAGGTACGGACACACATGCACGCACACACACACACACACACACACGTACAGACTGATGACTCAGAGCCCACTATTGCACCAGAACAAAACACAAAAGAAAGAGAGAGGGAGCAGGAGGGAGAGAGAAGGGACCAGAACACATTGTTAGAGAGGAAAAAGGCCTATGTCCAGAGGTGTGCCTGGCTCTCTTTGTGCCGAGAAGCGACAGAAAGAGAATAAGAGGACAGGAGAGGTTAAGTACCCGAAAATCTCCTCGCACAATGGCAGTGTGATTTGATCTGTCTGAAAGGCACTGTTGTCACGGCTGTGTAGACAAGGAATGTCAAAAGTAGAGGTACTTGTGTGCCAAGTCGATACTTAAATTAAAAAAAACAACAACAGCTAGAACAATAGCAGTCTTTTTGTAGGGTTGGTTTTGACTCGGTTTGTTACTCACACTGAAGAGATCTATACTGATTCTTAGTTCTGGCATTCATGTCTAGAAATTGGTGGTGTGGCATCATATATGAGGTAATTAATTGAAATAATGTAGGCAAAATGTGACTAAATACTAAAACAACAAATGAATTTCTTGCTGAACTTCTAAGGAAAGGTTATTTATATAATAGCTTAATCTTGCAAATCTTGGAATTAAAGGATAATTCTACTATTTTAACAATAATCGAATAACCATATTAAAGAGGGAGAGAAAAAAATGTCGATTGGTAAATGTATTCTGATTTATTCTTTATTTGTACTTTTATTATTATTATTATTATCGTCTTATTTTGTTTATTTATTTATTTTGAACATTTACTGTATATGTATGTTCTTTTTTCACGAAAACTTTATAAATGCTTTGGCAATACATGTAACATTTGAGAGAAACTAGCTGTTTAAAAATATCTTAGTGTTAAAGTGTATTTCCAATTTGTCCAGTTTTAATCAACATTCTAAAACTAATTAGCGAACTAATTTAACATGGATTAAAATTTGTGAAGCGTTCAATTTAATTAAGCATTAAAAAAATTTCAGTTTCTCAGAATTGAATATTTATAGTGTTTCAGTAAACAATGCTTGTTTTCCCCCGTAAACTTCTGATGACATTTATTCTAAAATTTAAAAAATTGAATAAATAAATGAATAAATAAGGTTTATTCTTATTTAAGACAAAATAATACCAATATTTCATGATATACGAATTATCTGAAAAGGTTATTATTTGGTGGAATAAAATATTAGTTATTATGATCCATAAAAAATTTTTAGGGAAAAAAGGCCATGTTTTTAATATATAAAATATCCTATATAATAATAATAATAATAATAAAAAATAATAATAACAACAACAACAACAACAACAACAACAACAATAATAATAATAATAATAATAATAATAATTATTATTATTATTATTGTTATTATTATTATTATTATTATTATTATTATTATTATTATTATTATTATTATTATTATTGTTATTATTATTATTATTATTATTGTTGTTGTTATTATTAAAAAGCAGGAAGACTTTTTAGTTTCCATGTTTTCAGACCTTTTCAAACAAAACAAAGACTAATATTTTACTCAAGCCCATCCTTAATAAGTAATAATTAATGTAAAAAAATACATTGTTGAAATGAAAACAAAAACAAAAAACAATCAAACACATTCTCTGTTTCACTGACCTAAAACAAAATGAGTTTTACCTGAATAAACCAAGTATCTTTAGTTGTAAGTTATTTGTAATAACGCTATAATGTGTTGCTACTATCTGCAATTCACTCAAGATATCGAAGAAGTCTTACTTTTTCAGCTTGAGAAGCCAAGGAAAGAGTATTTTATCAAAATCTGGCAGGCAGAAAATTAAAAATACTAATATGAAACCTGATATTGTTTTTTTTTTTTCAGTTTCTCAGGATTTAAGATTTATAGTGTTACAGTAAACAATGCTTGTTTTCCTCTGATGACATTTATTCTAAAATTTAATTTTTTTTTATAAATAGATAAATAAAATAAAAAAAGAATAAATTAAGTTTTATTAGGTTACATATTTTTTTAAACAAAATAATACCAATATTTTAACCTCTGAAGAGATTATTTATTGAAATAAAATATTACTTATTATTATCAACAATAATTTTCTGGGAAAAAGGCCATGTTGTTGATGTATATGAAATATCCCATATAATAATAATAATAATAATAATAATAATAATAATAATAATAATAATAATAATAATAATAATAATAATAATAATAATAATAATAATAATAATAATGGTAGACTTTTAATTTTCAATGGTTTCAGACCTTTACAGGATAAAACAAAGGCTAATATTTTACTCAAGCCCATACCTAATAAATTCAGTAAATTCATCAGCTGTAAGTAATGCAAAAAATTAATTTTTTTCAAATAAAAAAACTATCAAAAGCATTCCTTATTCCACTGATATAAAACAAAATGAGTTTTAACTGAATAGACCAAGTGCTTTTAGTTTTGAGTTATTTGTAATAACGCTACTGTATAATTGTGTTGCTACTATCAGCAATTCACTCAAGAAATCACAAAAGAAGTCTAACTTTTTCAGCTTGAGAAGCCAAGGAAAGACTATTTTATTAAAATCTGGCAGAGAAACTGGCAGAACATTAAAAATAATATGAAACCTGATATTGCATATAAGCATGCCAGGAATATTTGTAACTACTTCAAAACGCTGCCTTCGTGATGCTCACAAAGCTGATTTAATGTTGGTGTTTTTAATTATAATCTATAAAATAACTGCATCTGCAAAAGGAATGTCTCCATTGACCTCTGTTGTTCCCCATAAGCCCCACTAAGCTAAGAATGCACTGAACCTCATATAAAAAGCATTAACTGAATTCACTGTGCTCCGAACACAAGTTTTAATTTGTGAACTTTGCCTATTTGTTTTTACTGTGGGAGCAAGTTTACATGCAGCACTATAGGGAATATAATGGACTAGAGACTATAGGGCCTAAAATAAGCCTCACAAAGCTTGCAGCGTTGACAAAGAAATATGGGTTTGATAGGAAGAACCTGAGACAGAGATGAAACACCGGCCGGTAGAAGCTCAGCCAGAGGAAAGAGAGAAACTGAGATGCTACACAATTTAAGGTAAAAGAGATAAAAACAGAGTTGGAAGAATAAAGATTAAAGAAATATAGAAATATCCAGTTTACAAAATGCAAACTAACCAGATATTCTGCTCGGATTCTGACAAATGTCAAATATTACAACATTTTTCTAATTTATACAGTTAATTTAACAGTTGTTTAATGATATTGCTGATTAAAATGTTTTTATGTATACTAAGTGCATTCACAAAAATATCTACAGTATATTTATCCGATCATCCACCTACATATCCATCCATCCATCCTTCAAGTTGATTATATTTGTATATTTACATTCATCCATCAATCCATCCATCCATCCATCCTCTATCAATCAATTAATCGATCTGTCCATCTACCTTCCATCTTTTATCCATCAATTCATCCTTTATTTATCCATCTATTTATCCTTTAGCTATCTATTTTATCTATCTATTCATCCATCCTTTATTCATCATCCATCCTTTATCAATTTGTTCATTTTTTGTATTTATTCATCTATTCATCCATCTATTTATCTTTATCCATCTATTTACCATTTATCCATCCATCCATCCATCCATCCATCCTTCCATCCTTTATCTATCTTTTAATTTGTTTTTTATCCATCTATTCATACTTTATCCATCCATCTTTTATCCATCTATTCATCCATTCTTCATCCATCCATCCATCCATCCATCCATCCATCCATCATTATCCAACATTTTAAAATCCATCTATTTACCCTTTATCCATCCATCCATTCATCCACCCTTTATCTATCTATTAATCCATCCTTTATCTATCAATTCATCCATTCTTAATTCATAAATCATCCTTTATCCAACAATTCATACATTATCCAACTATTCATCCTTTATCCATCCATCCATCCATCCATCCACCCAATCTTAATTCATTTATTCATCCATCCCTTATCCATATTTTGATACATTTATATATACCTACTCATCCTTTATCCACCCATCCACTATCCATTCATCCATCTATCTATCCATCCACCCATCCTTTATCTATTTATTCATCCATCTTTTATCCATCTTTTATTCATCCATCCATCCATCCATCCATCCTTTATCCTACAATTCGCAAATTATCCATCTATTCATCCTTTATCCATCCATCCATCCATCCATCCATCCACTCTTAATTAATCTATTCATCCATCCCTTATTCATATTTTGATACATTTTTATATATCTACTCATCCTTTATCCATCCATCCACTATCCATTCATCCATCTATCTATCCATCCACCCATCCTTTATCTATTTATTCATCCATCTTTTATCCATCTTTTATCCATCCATCCATCCATCCATCCATCCTTTATCCAACAATTCGCAAATTATCCATCTATTCATCCTTTATCCATCCATCCATCCATCCATCCATCCATCCATCCATCCATCCACTCTTAATTAATCTATTCATCCATCCCTTATTCATATTTTGATACATTTTTATATATCTACTCATCCTTTATCCATCCATCCATCCATCCATCCATCCATCCTTTATCCATCTATTAATCCATTCTTAAATAATCTATTCTTCCATCCTTTATCCATATAATGATCAACTTTTATACATCTACTCATCCCTTATCCACCGATCGACCATCCATCTATCCACCTAGCCTTCCACCCATCCATCCATCCATCCATCCATCCATCCATCCATCCATCCATCCATCCTTTATCCATCTATTCATCCATTCTTAATTCAACTATTTATCCATCCTTTATATATTGATACATTTTAAACACCTACTCATACTTTATCTACCCATTCACCATCCATTCATCCTCCCATCCACCTATCCATCTATCCACCATACATTTATTCATCCTTTATCCATCCATCCACCCAATCCATCCATTTTTATCTATCTATTCATCCATTCTTTGTTAATCTATTCATCCTTTATCCATACATCCATCTATTTTAATACAAATTATATATGGTAACATATAGCAAAGCTCTATGGTCATAATAATTTCAGAAAATTGATATACAAGCCTACATGCATGAATACATGCACATAAAAACAGCTATTAAGATTTTCACAGACCTGAACTACGCAATAAGTCAAACTTAAATCATCACTGTTGTTGCCGCCAGGTTTTGACGGATAAAACATCTTTAATATTTCAGTTCAATCTCCACTTGCGTTGCATCTTTAAAATATGAGTCTTGATGTTATGCTGCCTTCACACAGCAATATTTGCCAGGGCTTTCTATATAAAGCTCATCATTATGTCGCCTTCACTGTCACATGAGTATCAAGGAGGCAAGCTGCGTCAAATATATGCAGAGCAACCTGCACAGCGGAGGCACTAAACACACAGTGATAATATATGCAGAGCAGATTTCCTCAGCAGGCAGAGGAGCTCGCTTTCTGAATACAGGCTTCTGTGCAACCCTGACTCGCTTTTTCAGTTAAGTCACACAAATGTATTCTTACGCAAGGTTCAATATCTTTACATGTCTGCTCACCTTCAGAAAGCATAAGATCCTGTGTGTGGAAACAGACACATGCACGTTCTGACATGTCAACATCTGTTCTTTTTAGTTTCAGCATTAAAGGGAGGTTTGTTTACATTGTATCAGTCGGCATATACATGACAGAAAACATTGATGATGAGAGTCACTGATATGTTGACGCTGTAAGACGCACAACAATTTGTCAGGCAGAAACTCCATACATTTTTTTCTTCTGAAATAGATATGCTTATAAAATACTGCTTTAATAAATTTGATATCAGAAATATGGACAAGGAAAATAAGAAAATTGATGCACCTGGGTCTGTTGCATTGTTGAATAAACAAAACAAAACAAAACACAAAACTAAATTAAACAAATATCCACAAAACATAAAACAAAACATAACACAAAACTAAACTAAACAAATAACAACAAAACACAAAACAAAACACAAAACTAAACTAAACAAATAACAACAAAACACAAAACAAAACAAAACACAAAACTAAATTAAACAAATAACAACAAAACACAAAACAAAACAAAACACAAAACTAAACTAAACAAATAACAACAAAACACAAAACTAAACTAAACAAATAACCCCACCCCAAAAAACAGAACTAAACAAAACAAATAACAACAAAGAACAAAACAAAACAAAATACAAAACCAAACAAAAAACAAAACAAATCAAAACAAATAACAACAAAAAACAAAACAAAACAAAACAAATAACAACAAAAAACAAAACAAACTGAACTAAACTAAACTAAACTAAACTAAACTAAACTAAACTAAACTAAACTAAACTAAACTAAACTAAACTAAACTAAACTAAACTAAACTAAACCAAAGAGCTTAGAACGACCAAGAGGCAACACTCAATAGAACATTACATTGCAACAGCCCCGTGATTCCGCCATTTTGGAATGAATGCGATCGGCTGTCCATTGGATATCATTGCTGTTGCGATGGCACGCAGCTGCTTTGTTTTTTATTTATTTATTTTAAAAGTGCATTAAAGCTAAGACACAACCAGAAAGACGACAATACAACACTTACTATGACAATCATTAGCACTTTTAACAGTTTATTTTACAGACTTATAATATGCTGTTGTTCAATTGGAATTTTCACTCCAAAATGGCCGCCGTGTGACACTAGCGGCATCTAGTGGCTGTTTCCCAACCAAAAACAGAGTGTCGCCTCTTGATGATTCTATGCTCTTTGACTAAACTAAACAAATTGCAGGTAAAATTTTATTATAAAGTAATTTAAATTAGGCTACTGGTATCCATCAATAAATGTAACATTTGCATAACAGATATGTATTTTACTCCTGTCATTGCACAAAAATTTAAGAGCATACAAAAACAGAACAATGTTTGAAAAATGTAAGCGTATTACCAACATAAATTCTTGTCGCATTCATCATAAATATCATTTCTTTTTTCATCATATACTGTATATACACATTTTTAAAAAATTTTTGTTTTGTAACTATTCATATTTTACTATCTCTAACAAAAAATAAATAAAATGTATTTCTTGATTTCTAACATTTTAGTTTGCAATGTAATCAATCAAAACATAATCCACTTGTTAAGTCGTGACGCATAGGTGATGTATAGTATACTGTTTCTGGGTCCAAGCCGCAACTCATTTGAATTGAGAAAATATTAGTTTGTGACCAATTTTAGTCATAACCCACACTCAAGTGAATTTTATATAAAATCATAGTGTACACATCAGTGTCTAGGCTTGGTCAATCAAAAATACCCAAATTTTAACAATTTATAAAAATTAATCACTTTCTGCCCATAGAATATAATATCCATGAATAAATATATTGCGATCATGATTTTCGAAAGCATTACATCGCTTTGTAAATGTTTATTATTACCATTTGTTGAGTCTCCCCATACAGTTCGATAGAGCCACTGAATCTGGAAGCAGCTTCATGTGATTTTAAACTTAACAAATGGATAATCAAGTATACTGTATCTCCTTTTTGCAGTTGTGATTTAAACATTTTTTTAAATAAACTACTCAAGCTAGCATCAAAAATCTTTATATGAATCTCTAAATTCTTATATTAATATTAGATATTTTTAGTCGTTCCAAAAATAATAGCTAGCTTAAAATTATCATTTACTGTTTTTGGCAGTCCTGCGTTTATGACTTTGTTTCTTCCAAGAATTTCCAGCACCATGACTCAATGTAAAATTGTATGCGTACTGTAGCTGTGAAAAAAAGAGGACAGATTTCTGTCTGTGCAGAATATGGGTGAATAGGTTCTGCGTCAGCACAGAACCGCCACCTAATCAAGGCACGAGCTTGGAAAGAACTCGCTTTATCACTTGGCAACAAAACACGAAAGCACATTTACCAAACAAAGCCTTTGTTTCCCTCTTCAATAACGCCACGGAAAGAAAGAAAATGCCACAATTACCAAGCACATCTTATCAATAAACACCTTAGAGCAGAGAACGCACATCAAATCTTGGACAATGTTAAGCAGCTCAAGCCAATTTCCATAGCGAGTGACTCCTGTTGTGTTTGGATAGAAATATAGTCGCATAAATGCATTCGCTTTTTTTCTAAGGGATCCATAACGGGTTAAAGCCACTGCCAGACGCCCCTTGCTTCATTGGATTCAATACATATGCTTGTCCTCAGGGAAGCAGTTCGCAACTGTATTATTGTTCCACCAGTTCTTATTATGATACAAACAGTGCTAGATTTGTTTTCTGGCATGGTTCAACAGTCGCACCATCCGTGGCTTCACGACTACTGCATTTAAAACAAATGAATAAAACATTTCTATTCACTGAAAAAAAAAACTGAAAATAATACATGTAAAAAAAAACATAATGCAAAAGTAATCGCAGTGAACATCCAATAATAGTTCAAACAGATGAGGAGGAGAAGCTGTCGATTGCTTTCTAAAATTAGCTAATTATGTAGTGATATAAATATTCAGAAAGAGTGCTTTCTCTAAAATGTACATAACTGAAAATAGCACCAGTATATCAAAGGGATAATGGAAATGACAGAATAATACTGAAACCAACAACAAAACCAATGCAGCATGGTGAAAACACAATTACCGAAGAGGAAGACAGAATTTCAGGATATTGTTAAATGGCCATTTTGGGCTGGCTCATTGAAAAAAAAGTGTCTCTTTTAGCCATCTGGTTCTGCTTACTCGGCTTTGAGCAGGATTTAAATTGGGAGGCGAGGACTCTAACAATGAAGCTGTTGTAAAATCTGCAGCCATCAGTCATTAATGTATCTACTGTATTCAGACCATACTGGTCATTATTACTGCTCTATCCATCTAGTCGTCCATTATCCATCCATCCATCCTTTATCCATTCTTCATTGATCAATTCATCCATCCTTAATCCATATATTCATCCTCACTGGACATTTGATTTGGAATCTGCCGCAAAATGTGCAGAAAGACACATAATATCATTTTTGCAAAAAAACCTTGTCACAGCAGCCATGTATTTTTCATAAGCCTGGCTTGTGGAAAGATGACAACGGCATCAATAAAAGTCCTTCAATAATAATGACCCCATTTTTCTTTTAACTGAGCCGCTACCAACAGACCTTGAGGCACAAAGGGGGGAAAAGGCCCTGTGTTGTCACCCTGGGGTATTCGAAAACTTCTGCCAAACACAAACAGCCTTCTCGCTGAACCCGCAGGCTGCCGAGCGCATCCTCCCTCTGCGGAATTGGAAATGGAAAAGAACTCTTGCTCCTTCAGGTAGGGAGCGTCTCCACAGCAACCGGAGGATCCAGGAGAAAAGGAAAATCTATTCAGGTCCAGTGTTGACAAAAAAATAAATAAATAAAAAAACGGCCCCCAAGAAGCTCTTTGAGAATTGCTATTATTTTGCCCACTGAAAGCCTGTCGCATCACAGTCTAAACACTCGTATCCTATGTCCACACTGCTACACAAGACCGGTGTATTAGATCTAAACATGTGGAGGTTTATAGGCTCGATTGTGTCAATCCTGTACTCATATATCAGTTTGGGCTGAAAATGAGAGTGCATACAGTACCGTATATAGTGGAAACAGGTCTTATCTCGCTCCCTAATGGTTGCTAGGTTACAAACTAGGACATGGCTTGACACATGCCGGGGGGGCTACGGCTGATTTCATCAAAGTCTAGCTCTCACATCTGTGAAATATGCACAGCGTTTTTAACTTTAACTCACATGCATATCAAAACAAGTTGAGCGGCAGACTGATTCAATCTGGCGAGCGTGAAGAGAGAATACTAACCGGGAACATGCAAATTGGCTAAGCAGGAGAGTTTTAATTTGCGGTGGTGACAGTTTTTTCGATGCATTATTCTTAGAGCATCTCTGTTGCATTCAGAGGTGAGGTGCTGCTTACGGTGCAAGATCCAGTGCTGCATTCACTTTTTGTCTTTTATAACGATACAGACGGGAGTAATCAACAGCATTTTGCTGCGATAACGCCTCCGTCAGTGTTTCATCACTTCCATCATTAAAGTTTATAAATAGTAGACGACCTGCAGAAAAATATTCACAACTTTTTTTATTATTATTCTACTCACTGTTTTAGCAGACATATTTTATGTCACTCGATAAATATTGCATAAGTCACTGCACAAGTGCCAAAAAGAAACCCTACTTTATCCATCAGGCAGTCAAAAATACCAGTGCGGGGATCTTGCAAACTACGCAGGCAGCGTTTTACCTTAAAGGACTCTGAAATCCATCATTAAAAGGTACAAGAATATGGAACAACTGCGAATCTGCCCAGAACTGGCCATCTTCCAAAGTGGAGTGTTGAAAAGAGAATAAGTCCATGAAAAAAGAAGTTCCAGTCTGACATGACAGATGGAAGAAACTGAGTATGAGATAATAATAGCATTCGGAAACCTTGCTTGTGCGGAATAGTTTCAAAATGAAAGCTGTTGGGAAACAAGAAGATGCTTTGGTCTGAATGGGTTCAGGATTCAACGTAAGCTACTTTGTTCTTTATGTATTGGAATGATTATACTTTGTAAGGTCCAGCCAGTTAGTGCAACGACTAAGTAAATAAGTGTCTACTGAAGGTTCACTGTGTGTTGAGTCTTTTCAAGGCACAATGTTGAATTTCTTTAAATTTAGCTCATATCTGACTCCAATTTTAAAGGTGCAGTAGGTGATCTGCCTAAATGCTAACCAGTTAGCATAATATCTTTGAAACACAGTCCCTCCCCTGCCATCCAAAGCCTGAAATCACACGATCGCGCACATTAAAGACGACAAAGATTCACTAGGTCATGTTATTCGCCAGTTAGAAGATATCATAATGTGCAATGTTTCATGCATGCAAGGATCGCTGGTCTCACTCTCTCACACGCTGTCCTAAAGTGTCTACTGTAGGCATAGTGGTTGGCTGGCGGCGTGCAGGAATTACACTTATTACTAAGCCATACTTACATGCTATTTCAGACTGAATATTCAAAGTAGCATGGTAAACAATACAGGAACTGCATTACAAGTTGTTATTGTTCAAAAATGAACCAATTTGAATTTAAACCAACTTCAGCTCAGTAAAGCAGGCTAGGCAGAATAGCGCTGTTTACTGATGTTTTGTTGTTAAACTAAATAAAAATCTACATTATTGATGCTGTAAAAGGTCCTTTATGAAACTGAAAAAAATCACATCAATCATACTGCTGAGAGATTTCAGTGGCTGAACAACACTTCTGTGCATATAACCCATTCGTAACAACACAATCTACATCAGCTTTGTGTGACTAAAAAGAGTTTTAAAACAGAACATTACCTGTCTAAAAAAATAATTCAGCCATTGTGTGATCCATCCTCCAGCATGCAAAAGTAACTCCATTATTGATTCAGGATTTTAAAGTTTTGATTCAGCATTTGTTTTTACCAAAAATTGCACGAATAGAGGTGCGCAGTTGTACAAATCTACATTTGTTGACAGAGAGTTTGGGTTACTTGTCAGAATTATGGGAATTATCGGCCCAACAATATTTAATTGGACGGACATTTTTTAGTTTTAAGACAGAATATAAAAATACATATAAATACATTTAGATCATCTACACTGTAAAAAAAAAATCCTGGTTGCCTTAATTTTTTTAAGTTAAATCAAATTAACCCTGTGAGTGCATTGAACTTACATTATGTTAAACTGACTTAAAACAGCTTGCATAGCTCATAAAATTAGGTTAGAACACGAATAACTTAGTTTAATAAGTTACAATGACCTAAAAACATATGCTGTCAGGACTAATTGATCATACTTTTTTTACAGTGTACTTTAATCATTACGGTTGGAATGTGAAGAGACTTTCAACCAGCCCTACACATTTTTTTTCTGAAGACAATCACCTACTGCACCTTTAATATGAGGTGGTTTAAAATACTACTATTAGTTAAATAAGCTAATAAATGAGCTTATAAATCTCACATGGTGGACCCAGATGCTCATGTGAATTAATGTTAGCAGTTAGCAGTAATAAACTGCTAGTAGTAATTAGAATCCATTCACTAAAATTCAGGCTATGATTTTAGACTTATTTAAATAAAAATAAATTAAAAATATGAAATTTTGTTATGTTATAATATAAATGTGAATATAAAAACTGACCATTTGTGGGGAGTTTGATTGACAGTCAATCATAGCACCGGCAATACATACCCCTGTTGACATACGTCACTTTTTCTGACATACAAAGCACTGTTATTAGAAGACGCCGGCATGTTCGTTGACCTCACTAAAGGTATCATCTAGATTGCAGCTTTTAAAATAGAAAGCTGAAAATGTGTCAGTCTTTGTTGACATCTGGGGGATCACCTGTTGCTATCCTCAGTGGTTTAGTTCAGTTCAACTAAAGCCTCTGATCTGTAGGCTTTAACTTCAATATTTGTTCATTTCTTCATCTTCATGTCACTTTTACACTTTTGAATATATAAGGGGGTGTTCATAAGACTGTCAAGACACAGTTTTAATACTAATTAAAGAACTTTTAAAGTCTCGTCTTCCGCTTCAGCTTGCAATTTTTATTCAGAACATAAAAGTGTTCTTGGAGCTTTGTATAATTACTGAAGTCAAATTGAGTGTTTTGACAATGTTTTTGGTTCAATTTCTCCAGCCCATTGCTGTAATGTGTATGGAGATTCAGAGAGCTCTCTGATTTCATCTAATATATATTAACATTAATGACAATTAATAACAGAATAGAAATAGAAAATTATTAACAGTAATTAATAATAGAATCAGCATTTTAGGGTGTCTTCATTCATTCATTCATTCATTCATTCAGTCATTCATTCATTTTCGGTTTAGATCCTTTATTAATCAAGGGTTGCCACAGCGGCATGAATCGGAAACTTATCCAGCATATGTTTTATGCAGTGGATGCCCTTCCAGCCACAATCCGACACTGGGAAACATGTGTCTTTAATGCTTTTATGTTTATTGACAAATTCGGTGTTACACAGAAAATAAAGTGGTCAAAATATTTGTGACAATTATAATGGCCTCAAAACCAGTCACATGGTTGTTTAATGTAATGATAGCACATAAAGCTAAGTAGTTCCTTAAGTTTGATAATTAATCTGCTATATCATGTTATGACAGATTCATGACAAATGATGTTGTCTTGCTAGTGTCAAGTTGTCATGACAGGTTTGCTGTCTTGGCAATGTCAACAACGACAGGTTATCAGGTATTTGTTTATGTCAAGTTTTTATACCAAAGACATCTCAAGCAATGCCATGCTGTCATTACGTTTAAAATGACATAACTGAGCAAATGAAACTTAATGACAGTTGCCATATACTGAACAATGTGTCATGTCATGATTATAAAGGTGTCTTAACAGCCCGTCAAGTGAAGTGTTACCTTGTAATCTTACTAATCTCTAAAAGAAAAAAAAACGGGAGAATTGCTAAATGTAAAGTCAGAATTCTAAGAAAAAAAAAATAGGTGAAGATGACAAAGAGATGAACATAAGATGTACATAATTCTGAAGAAAAAAAGGTCACTTCTAATTGTTTTTTGTGTGTGCGTAAGTTTTATTTGCACTTAATTTATTAATTTTAAATGTATTAAACAGTAAGCACCATCATTCATTCATTCATTCATTCATTCATTCATTCATATATTTTTTGTAATATTATTAATTAAATAATTATTTTTGTTGTTGAACTGAAATGATGCAACACAATTTAAGAAAGAATGCTGTTAACAAATACAAACAAACCAAATTTAATAACCAAGAGGTCCAATTCCATTAAATAGTCTGTACTTTTACAGACAATTACTGTTTGTACATTTTATAAGTATCAGTCACTTAAGATTTTCCATGCCTTGTAAGACGTAGCCTTAGAAGCCAGATGTATGTGTGTGTGTGTGTGTGTGTGTGTGTGTGTGTGTGTGTGTGTGTGTGTGTGTGTGTGTGTGTGTGTGTGTGTATATGCATGCAATAGGCAATGCAGTAGCCCACTAGATTTTGGAACAGAGTTTTAGTGCCTCAGTGCAAAGCACAATGCTGGCACAACAACAGCATATCACAGTGAGAGTGGATGATGCTTTAGGGATGCATTTCTGCAGCAGGGACTGGAAAACTCATAAAGATGGATGGAGTTAAGTACAGAAAAATCCTCAGGGAAAGCACAGATCTGTAAGAGAACTGGGACGAAGGACATGAAACAAACAGCAGAACTTCCAATATAAAGGTTTAAAAGCAAAAGGGTTAACTGTGTTGTACCAAAATCAGACCGCAATCTGGTCAAGAATCCCTAGAAACCGCTGCTTGCAAACTTCTTATTTTTATTTTTGGGTGATACTTATCGGTTCATGATACTAATTGCAGGATGAATTTCAGAAAATGAAACTTAGAAACAGTAAAAACAAACACAGCAGGTGCCAAATACCATGTATTATCTGTACAGTAGGAGATGTGAACTTGTACATTAAGTCTTGTCTATTTTTTATTATTTGTTTTGATTATTATTGAGCATCAACAAGCAGCAAACATGATTTAAAACCACAGGAGGTCTCAAATAGGAAACATAAGATAGTATAAAAAGAGAAACTTGTGTTGCTGTCTTAAATGCTATTTAAGGATAAGTTGACATGCTCATTATTAAAGGTATAATTAACCCAAAAATGAGAATTTTGTCATCATTTACTGACACTTTGCTAGTTCCAGTTTCCTTTTTCTTCTGTTGAACAAAAAAGGAGATATACTGAAAAATGTTTGAGATTTGTAACCATTTTATTTCCATGTTATTTATATTTTCTACTATGAAAGTCACCTGTAACTGGTTTCAAATGTTCTTCAGAATATCAAACCATCCCTTTAACACACGTCTTGTTGTTCTGTTGTTTTACTTTGCATGACTGCAGGAACACACTAATGTTCTGGATTGTGGCTCAAAATGTTAATCACGCAGATGCTGACATTTGCTTGAAAAGTGAGCATGTTGTGATAATCATAGTGTCTGTTTATAGACGGAAGTTGATAGCTTGGTTATGTTCGGTTCCATGTTTATTTATGTCCTGTGGTACTAAGAGTATATTTATATACACATAAAAATAAGATGACTATATGATTCATAAAGTTATGATGCATTTATCCATTCAAATAAACAAATATATTTCACAGCAAACGTTTTCAGTGTAATGTAAATAATGGATGCAATTTAGTTGCTGCTGTCATAACAGATGGCATATAGTACAGTATTTTGTTGTTTTTTGCTACAGTATATGTGTTTTTTTAGATTCTTTGATGAATAGGAAGTTTATATTTATTAATCTGTTTACTTTGAAGTTTATTATCCACTATTTAATTTTTTCTTAGCATTTTAAATACCATTACTGTCACTTTGTAATGAATCCTTGCTGTATCAATGAACTTATTGATTTAAAATTTGTCATACTTTAGGTTATGCATATTATAAAGATTGTTATCTGTGTATATGTGTCTGAGTGCTATTTTTGTAGTAATTGGGAATCTTTTTAAAGGGATAGTTCACCCAAAAGTAATAATTCTGCCATCATTTACACACCCTTCACTCGTTTCAATATGATATTTAGAAGAATGTTGGTGAAAACCGCCACCATTGACTTCCATAGTATTTATTTTTCTGCTATGGATGTCAATATTAACAGAATTTCCTACTATGGATGTTAATATTTAACTGGAACAAGTCAAGGGTGAGTAAAGGTATGTCAGAATTACAATCCAAAAATATTTTTTGATGCTTGTTCATTTATATATATATAAATATATATATATATATATATATATATATATATATATATATATATATATATATATATATATATATATATATATATATATATATATATATATATATATATATATATAATTATCACTAATTATTTAAAAGGAGCTGAATCAACACAATTCTTGAGTTTTTTTTGGGATAACCTAATTGTTTTACATTCAATCCACTTGAAATTGTAAAAAAAAAACATGTTAACTTAATTAATTAATGTTGGGACAACATCAAGGAATTGTGTGGAATCAAACAATGTCTACAGCGTATCATTTTTGTGTGAAATATCCCTTAAAATAGAAAGTTCAAGAGAACTGCAATTCAAAATAAATAGATTTAATGTATCCTTGTTGAATCGAATAATTAATTTCTTAATAAAAAACATGAATAATAAAAGTAATATTTAAAACATCACAGCATTAAAGTACCTCTTAGCAAAATACCACACACGCATGCGTAAACACACACACATACATATCTTTTCTCTCAGGGTTTAATCTGAAAATGTCATACAAATATCCCGCAGAGTGAAATGCTTGAATTCAAGCTCAAATGCACAAGCTTGCCTAATAAGACGGTCACATTTCCTGTCCCATATGTCTTCTTCAGTGCTGCTGCCCAAATGTCTAATCTCGCCCATTCTGTCACAGATTGTCCCTGTCCTTCTCTCCTCATAGAGAAACAACCATGTGCTGCACCAAGAATGTGCTAACATCTCAGATATCAAACACAGCAATGCATAAAACTACAGTAAATGCACTTAGCTATTATTATTTACCACTAAAATACTAAGTTTACGCTGAAGCTGAAAAGGAAGCAACGGCCAATACGAGGGTCGTTAAGAGCGTCTAATTAAGCCATTTGCCTTGTGCGACAGCGCAGTAGTAATTGCTGCTCGGCTTTGACAGTACTGTTGTATATTCGCTACTGAAATTAAACCATGTAATTAATTGGACCAACACAAAGTGGCTCACGCTGGCCTCTTTCAGCAGGATGTAGGTAATTAGGGGATTGTGATAAACACGGAGTACCCTCGAACGCCAGCGCACCGGTCATGCCGCTTATGAACCATACGTCCAAATGGCTCGCTCTGATTGCCCGCATTCAACACAATCGGCATCAAATTGCCCCCTTCTCAAGGCAAAAATACTCTCCGCTCTTCAGGTATCAAGCGATTATCATGATCTTTGTAAAGGTCGCGAGATGGTGTAAAAAAAATGCTATCTCGGTTTCACCTGCACGCAAGGTGAGAGTCAAAAGTGGGCGAAAGGACTGAGAAAGTGAAGAAAGCCTACATGCACCCGCAGCAAAGAAAAGCAAAGGCGTTCCAGGCGAAGCGCCGGGCTGATTGCTCCGGCTCGAGTGTCTCCTGCAATCATGGCTCGAGGCACGGCTGATCTGATTACGTCGCTGTCACTGATGATTTCTGAGAGGGCTCGAGTGTTCTCCTGCAAAGAGCGAATCCCATCTGAGGAGCTCGAAGGAGAGAGAGAGAGACATGCAAGGAAACTGCTTTGTAACTCTGCTGAATGCGAATGGCGGCCACTTGCAATCGAGGAGTCCATTTGCTGACCTCACTGAAACGTCCTCTGGCAGAGTTTTTGACTAGGCTGTTCTTTTATTCAATGGAACAAAGGATTTGATTCAATAACCGAAAAAAAAAGGAGATGTGGGAAAGCATGGTTAAGGGCCATGCTCCGAGAACACAAACATTTTTCTTTCTACAGGCAAGCTGATTTTATTTTCTTCATGCAATTCTGAGTTTATAACTCACAATAGTTATTTTTTATTCTTTAATGTGACAATATATTGTATATTTTGAATATATTTTCAATTTTTTGTCACAACTGCAAATTTTTATGACATTTTAGCATCTCAAATTTATCTCTCAACTTTATTTAATTCTCAGAAATGGACAACTGTGAGATTTTTCAAAATAATGTGATACAAGTTTGCAATTTTGAGGAAAAAATTTCTAAATCTTTTATTTTTAACATTAAAAAAACACTTTCAGCATTTCTAAATTGTGTGTATACATTTTCTCAGCTTTCTTGTTTAAGAATTAAAGGACAGAAACGTACAATTACCGGAAGCTAGCTCTCTGTAATTCTCACATGGTTGCCCACTGAAGCTAAGCAAATGACTGGGAGGCCACATGGGAAAGCCAAGTTGCTGCTGGAAATGGTGTTTGTGAGACCAGCAGGAGGCACTCAACCTGCGGTCTGTGTGGGTCCTAACGCCCCAGTATATTGATGGAGACTCTATACTGCTCAGTGAGCGCTGTCTTTCGGATGAGACGTTAGGCTGAGGTCCTGACTCTCTGTGGTCATTAAAAATCCCAGGATGTCCTTCGAAAAAGAGTAAGGGTTTAACCCTGGCATGGCCTCCTAACCATCCCCATATCATAATTGGCTTCATCACTCCTCTACACCAATCAGCTGGCAAAGTAAGTTAAATTTATTTATAAAGAACTGTTAAGCAGGTCTGTGTTTATTTATTTATTTGCTATGGTTCGTTGCTTTCTGCGCTTGTCTGAGTTATAGGTGGAGTTTGTAAACGGCTTGTCCGGATTGGATGACGCCAGTGACATCACTGGGGATTCCCTGTTTATAAGGCTGACGGCAATGGCGGCTCAGTCTCTCTTCTCTCTCGCTCACTCTCATTGGCTTGCGTTCAGTCTGTCTGGTTGGCGATGCTCTGCGCATGCCAGGGTCGCTCCGCATAGCGCTCTTTTCAATGTTATGCTTTTTGTTTACTTTAGCAATTTTAATGTGTTAACTATTGTGCTTTGTTTGTTTATTTTGATACTTTGTTTATTTTGTAGCAGGTAGTGGATTTTGTTTTTCATAATCAAGTTTTGTTATTTATTTTGTTCAGCAAAGGAAAGCAGTGGCCCTGAAGACTCACCGGTGTTTTATTATTTTCAAGGGAGCTCTAGGTAAGATCTGTCCTGTAAGAACAGTTATAGTCAGGGAACTGTTTTATTTAGCTGCCCTACCGGTCTACAGATATTTATTAATATTTTTGTTGTCTCTTTTGCAAGTTGATTTAATGAGATAAAAAAATTATTGACGGGACGTCAATTTTTCATATTCAAGCCTCTGTGTCTTTTATATGTTCGGCGCAAACCTTTATTTTACAGATCAAGCCAGTTTTGGGTTTTGGGCCGTAACTAGCACATTTAACTTCAGTTTGGGACTGATGAAAGTGCTGAACAAAACCATAACACACATTCTAAAACAGTAAAATAACAACAAGCAATAATAATAAGAATAATTAGAAGAATTATAATAATATAAGAAGGTGCTTGCCCATTCAGTGCTTAAAAAACAATAAGTAAAATCTTGAGCTGAATTCTAAATTAACAGAAAGCTAATATAGGGATGCTAAAACTGGTGAAATATGAGCATGTTTTTTGGTCCCTGTTAAAAGTCTAGCTGCCACATTTTGAACCAACTGCAACAGTGCCAATGAAGATTGAGGAAGACCAATATCTAAGGAATTTCAATAGTCTAGGCAAGATGTGATAAAAGCATGTATGACTTTTTCCAGATCTTGAAAGGAAAGTACGGATTTAAGTCTGGAGATGATCCTCAGCTGATAGTAACTATTCTTAACGACTGAGCTCATTTGTTTATCCAGACAAAGCTCAAAATCAAAGATAACTCCTAGATTTTTACTTGAGATTTGACATATGTTGTAAGACTTCCCAAACCCCCAATATAAGACATTCTTGTGGTGTGCAGTCTGGCACATTATAGCTGCTATGACGTCATCCAGGTGGATTCTCCACACTGGTGGTGGATGAGGAGATTCCCCCAAAAATGTATAAAGCGATTTGAGTGTGAGAAAAAAGCTCTATATAAACGTAAGAAATTATTAGTATTGTTAACTATAAACAAATCAACATTTGGGGATACAAAGTTGCAATTCTGAGGGAAAAAAGTTTACAATTTTGTGCAATTCTAAATTTAATTTTGACATTATTAATTATATTTTCCTCTCAGAAATTTAGCAGTTTTTAGGTGAAAATTGATAATCCAATTTAAGAGAAAAAAAATGCTACAATTACAAGATTTACCCTTGCTGTTCCAGGAAAGTAAGCCGGAATTGTACAGGTTCTCAAGTCCCAGAAAAAAAATGTATCCCAAATCCAACTCAAAACCTACCCAAAAAGAATTTTCCCCTTACTCAATAACAGTTAACAAGTGCAGCATTCTAATTAGTGGAATGAGTAGAGTTTATACATCACATCACTGATTTTCTTTCTCCTGAAAATAGCCAATCATATTCAAGCTGCTCAACAAAGAGAGAGAAATGCAAGAAAATAGCTTTGTTATGCTGTTGAATGTGGATGGCAGCTACTTGTATTTGAGGAGTTCATTTGCTGACCTCACTGAAACGTCCTTGTTTTTAGCTGGACTTTTCTTTTATTCGATGAAACAAAGGATTTGATCCAATAACTGAAAAAAGGAGAGGGTTGTGTGGTTCAGGGCCATGCTCCAAGAACACACAGACAAAAAAAATCTATTTATTCCCCATGCAATATTTTCTCATAAATATGAGAGTTTTTCTCATAAATATAAGTTTATATTGTACTATTTAGTCTTGTCAACTTATAATTGTCACAACTTTTTACAATTGAAAATTTACCACATTCTAGACTTTTCATTATATATCAAATATTCATCTCAATATTCTATTTTTTTTTTCTCAGAATTGGAAAACAGAAACCCACAATAGTGAGATTATAAATCAAAATTGCGTAATACAAAGTTGCAATTCTGAGGGAAAAACTTTCCAATTTCTTGCCATTATAAATTATATTTCAAGAAATGTAAGGTTGCCAGGTCCCAGAAAATTGTACATCCTAAAGTCAACTCAAAACCCACCCAAGGAAAAATTAAAACCAGGCCAATTTTCATTTAATACTGCAGGATTCCCATTAAAGAGACTGGGAGTAAAGTTTATGCATTGTATCACTCATGTTCTCCCAAGATTTCTCCTCTAAAGTGCGAATCCCATCTAAAGCAGCTCGGTTGAGATCGAGAAAACCGCTTTGTAATCCAGCAGAATGTGAATGGCGGTCACTTGCATTCGAGGAGTCCATTTGCTGACCTCACTGAATGAACTCAAAACATACTCTGGCCGGGTCTTTTGACTGAGCTTTTCCTTTTATTCAATGGAACAAAGCATCAGATTCAATATCTGAAAATTAAAAAAAATATAGCATGGTTTCGGCGCACGCTTTGAGACTTCAGAATGTAGGCCAATATCTCTAATGATGATTAAAAGAAGCAAACTTTGAAGGTGCTGCTGATGCTAGAGCAAGGTCGGCCTCTGTGCATGGTGAAAAACGAACATTACGTGGTAAAGATCAAAGAGAAGGGAGAATGAAAAATAATGAGAGAGCGGTGAGACTCAGATTAGGTAGACGAGTAAAAAAAAATGCAATGGCTGAATAATGAGAGCAACACAAATCCAGGCCTGGACAATTTTTTTGAGGGCCTGTTAACTGTAGCGCAGACAAACAACGAGTCTTAAATCATTGTGCTGAAGTGCACAGGAAGCATTTCAAAGCCTAAAAGCAGCCGTAAATCACAGCAGCAATCGAAGACAGAGGGGTCACCATGTCACTTCCTGAGTGGATTCAGCTCTGCTTTTCATAGCAGTCAATATATGTAACTACTGGAAACGTCTGATGTACATTCAAAGAGAAGCTGATTTCTGTCACTAGCCTCATCAAACAGCATTGACAAAAATTTTAATTTCATGAGTTCATTTATGATTATTTTTAATATTAATGTACATCCATCATATACAGTAGATGCTTGATTTTTTAAAAAATAAATTAATAATGACTGTCACACAATTCTGAATTCAGCACATACTTTTGAGTTAACATCTCACAGTTCTGGTTGATCGTTTTCACATTGTTTATTTAAATTAAACAATGTTTACTTTCTACGATTGATTCTTCTTCATCTTCCTCCAATTATTATTATTATTATTATTATTATTATTATTAGTAGTAGTAGTAGTAGTAGCAGTAGTAGTAGTAGTAGTAGTAGTAGTAATAGTAGTATTACTCTTATTATTATTATTTATATCATACATTTTTTTGCAATTGCTAAAACAGCTAATATCTCAAAAGTCTCTCACAGCCTTTATTCCCTACAACTGCAAGATTTAATCTTAGTCTCGAGTTATAGGATGTAAGTTAGTTACAATTAATTAGTTCCTTTTTGAAATAGTGTCTTTACATTTTCTGCATTTCGCTTAATGTTTAAAATGTGAGCTATATAAGTCATACAATAAATGGCATAACCAAACTCCAAAAAATTAATATCATGTTAAAGCGATCCTTTACATTAAATGACAAATATATATTCATGTTTAGTAGCTAATACATTTATCAGATTAAATTCTGTCAGTAAACAAATTTAAATCTCATACTGTTTGTACAGCTGATTTGAATGTTATCACTTGATCGAAAGGGCGTTATCAGTGGTTATCAGCTGATAGATATGGGCCAGTAGAGGCCTTCTGCACCTACTGGTTGGCTCAGAAGGCTGTTATCATCCATCCACATGGTTAATCAGCTATAGATCACATACGGCTGCAGCCAGAAGTTAATGAGAATTATTTATATTATTTATTAAATTTCCTATTAATTGTAATTTATTAACCTTCAATGTAAAAACAGATCTGGATCTGGAGACTTCTCTATTAGTATAGCTGATTAACCATGATAATTATTTATATTATTTATGAAATTTCCCATTGTATTTTATTAACGTCTACCCCTACCCCAACCCTAATCCCAATTGTCATACTAATGTAAAAACAGATCTGGAGTCTTTTCTATTAGTATAGCTGATTAATCATGTGGATGGATGACAACAGCCTTTTGAGCCTATCAATAGGTGCAGAAGGCCCCTATTGGCCCATATTTATCAGCTGATAACAACTGATAATGCCCATTCAATCTAGAGATAACATTCGAAGCGGGTGGTTAGTATGTGTTGTCTATTTGTCTAATTAATATAACATATTATAATCATTACCTAGTTTATAACTGAAACTTCTTTCTCAGTCAAGACTGCCATTACTCATAGTCTACATTCCCGTTACGTGCTCATTTTGTCTGCATATTAATATGCATGTATTAATATGCAATTAATCTACAATGCCAAATGCAATTAACCTGCCTTAAAATTCCTGAAGTGACATCAAACAAGCTCCACATATGGTCTTTCCTTCATACGCTCTTTCAGCAGAACTTAGGGTGCCAGGTATTCACTTAAAATTATGCATTTTTCTTTGTCTAAAGGCACTTTTTGGGGAGACTGTAGTGCAGAATATAAACAGCAAGCATATTAAAAAAACAACTTAAGTAATCTGTAACAATAATTAAATTATGGTTTCATTATCTTTTTTATTTATTTATGGGCATAAACAAGCTTGCACAATTTAATGAAATTTTGGACAGTTTTATCTAATTAATAACTTACCACATAACATTTTTTAAATAATAATAATAATAATAATAATAATAATAATAATAATAATAATAATAATAATAATAATAATAATAATAACAACAATACCTTACATTAACGTAGCACTTTTCTGGACAGTGAAATTGCTTCACACATTTTTTTAGGGAATCTTCTCATCCACCACCAGTGTGCAGGACGTTGTTCTCATCCGAAAGATGGTGCTCACTGACAGTATAGAGTTCCCATGAACTGGGCTGTTAGGACCCACACAGACCGCAGGTTAAGTGCCCCCTGCCGGTTTCACTAACACCACTTCTGGCAACATCCTAGCTTTCTTATGTAGTCTCCCATCCATGTACTGACCGAGCTCAGCCCTGCTCAGCTTTAGTGGACGACCATATGAGAGGTGCAGAGAGCCAGCTGACAGCTATAAATAATCAGTTACTAAAAAGGATAGTATAATTAATTTGAAATAAATTAATAATCTTCGAACAAACAGACAGTCTTACCCCCCCAAAAAATCACACCAATTGTTAAGGCAAAGCTACTAAATCCAGCAGTTCCATTTGATGCCACTAGTTGAGCAGAAATTACATTCATTTTAAATCTCAATCCAGTCAATTCGTGTCTTCCTACAGTATTTGATTTTAATCAAGCCAACTCTGACATGTGAAGTGCTCAAATTAGGACAGGGTTCCAAATTTGCTTTCAACATTCAATTTAACGGCCATGCATTATTTAGCTCCAGACAGCCGCCAGCAAAAGCCGCACAGCAGAACTTCGCACACGGCCTCAGAGGACTCGATTGGGACACTGCAGCGAGGAGATCTGGTCTCGTAAAGCGCGAGGAAACGTTGAAGTTTCAATAATCCCCTTTTTCACGGCGAAGCCACAGAGAGAGCAGAATGCTGCTGCAATTCCCCTTATGCGAGGGGCATGAATCACACGTCTGCCGCCAATATTATCATCACTGTGTGCTCGCTGTGCGCTCGTCTATCTGTGAAATTGTGTAATCCTTGGAGATATTGCCAGGAATAATTTTATTATCTCTCTAAATAGCAAAATGAGCCGCATCCAGTTCCTCCCAAAGTCCCAATCCGCAGCCTTGCCAAATGTTGTTTAAAAATAAACGTGCAAAACTTTTGTAAACATGACCGAGATATATGATTTCGCATTCTTATTCATCTGAAGTCTCCATTTTTGAGGAGGATGCACCAAAGCCCCTCTTCAGATCTCTGACAGAAACAAATAAAAGGATGCCAGTGATTTCCGAGGCATCTTCATTTTCCGAGGCCAGAGTGTGTTGTTTCTGAAAGATTACTAGGTGTTTTCAATTTTGTTATATCTCTAAATAGCAAAATAAGGCATGTCCAGTTTTTCCACAACGTTACAATCGCTAGCCTTGCCAAATACTGTTAAAAATATAAGTGCAGTGCATTTCCAAAATCACCAAGATATATGCCTTTTCCTTTATTAATTTTTATTTTTCTAAAGTCTCCATGTTTTGACGAGGAATTCCCCAAAACCCCACTTCAGATCCCAGAAGAAACAAATAAAAGGAGACCAGTGATTGTCCAAGGCTAGAATGTGTTGTTTTTGAAAGAGCCCCAGGGTGTTTCCATTATTGTTATCCCTAAATAACATGAAGGTAAAATTAATCACATTCAGTAACAGATCCCAATCTCCAGTCTTGCCCAAATATTGTTTAACAACAAATGTGCTGAATTTCTTTCAATATGACTGAGATCTGTGATTTATTCTTCAGAAGTCTTCATTTTTTGAGGAGGGATGTACCAAATTCCCTCTTCAGATCTCTGACAGAAACAAATAAATGGAGGCCATTGATTTTAAAAGCATCTTCATTTTCCAAGGCCAGAGTGTGCCGTTTCTGAAAGATTACTAGGTGTTTTCAGTTTTGTTATCTCTCTAAATAACAAAATGAGGCATGTCCAGTTTTTCCACAAAGTTCCAATCTCTAGCCTTGCCAAATACTGTTAAAAATATAAGTGCAGATTTTTCAAAATCACCATGGTTTATGCCTTTTTATTAATTAATTTGTATTTTTGTAAAGTTTCCATTTTTTGAGATGGAATGCCCTAAAATCCAGCTTCAGATCCCAGAAGAAACAAATAAAAGGATACCAGTGATTTATTCTTCTGAAGGCTCCATTTTTTTTTTTTTTTTTTGAGAAGGGGTGCACCAAATTTCCACTTCAGATCTCCAAAGAAACAAATAAAAGGATACCAGCAATTTCAGGGCTGTTTTCATTTTTCGAGGTCAGACTGATACAGAAACCAGTTTTTATTTCTTTATTTTACTTTTATTTTATTTTATAAATCTATAAATAGCTGCATTGAGTTCTTTGCAGGATCCCAATCTCCAGTGTTTGCCAATTATTGTTAACAAAAACATGCAAAAAATTGTGTTAACATGACCAAGATATATAATATTTTTTTGTTTGTTTTTATTCTTCTGAAGTCACCATTTTTTTGATGAGAGATGCACCAAAGCCACCCTTCAGATCTCTGACAGAATAAAATAAAAGGATACTAGTGATTTCCAAGGCATCTTCATTTCCCAAGGCCAGACTGTGTTGTTTCTGAAAGATCACCTGTTGTTTTCAAATTTGTTATCTCTCTAAATCGCTAAATGAGCCATGTCCAGTTCTTTGCAAAATCCTATTCCCCAGCCTTCTCAAATATTGTTTAAAAATATACATGTATCATTTGTAAACATGACCAAGACATTGTCACCTTGGAATTATAAGGTTCTATCTGCATTCTGAATGATTTTGAGATATTGAGCTTAAAAGTTTTTGCATTCCATAGCAGACAGTATGTGTGTAACATTTGATTTTTAAATAAAAAGTCAGAAAATGTGAACAACTTATAATAAAAAAAACATCCCATAATGTAAATAAGTTGTCATTTAATAAGAATATGTCAATCAATTTTAACATAAATGTCAGATAGATTCATATAATTCTAAGGTGTCGATATGCTTTTGTATTATTATTCTTCTGAAGTCTCTTCTTTTGAGGATGGGTGCACCACAGTCTCATTTCAGATAACTGACAGACACAAATAATTGTATATCTTTCTTTTCCGAGGCCAGACTTGTTGTTTCTGAAAGATCACCAAGTGTTTTGCGATTTTGTTATCTCTCTAAATAGCAAAATGTGTTGCATTCTGTTGTTCGCAGAATCCAAATGCCCAGTATTGACCAAACGTTATTTAAAAATGAGAAACATGATTTGTTTTATTCTTCTAAAGTCTTTATTTTTTTGATGAGGGATGCACCAAACCCCTCTTCAGATCTTTGACAAAACCAAATAAAAGAATACCCGTGATTTCAGAGGCATCTTCAATTTCTGAGGCCAGATTGTGTTGTTTCTTAAAGATCACCAGATGTTTTATTTATTTTGTTATCTCTCTAAATAATAAAACGAGGCATGTCCAGTTCTTGTCCCAATCCCCAGAGTTGCGCAAATATTGTTTAAATTGAAGAATATTTGAATATTTTGAAGAATTATGCACCAAAATCCCACTTCAGATCTTTGACAGAAACATATTAAAGGCTAACACTTAAAAATAATCGTCTATTGGATTAAGTTAGTCAATGGATTCACTAACGTGAACAAACAATACATTTATTACAGTTTTTATTCATCTTTGTTAATGTTATTTAATGACAGTAAAGTTGCTCAATGCTAGTTCATGTTAATCACAGTGCATCAACTAATGTTAACAAGCATGAGTTGAACTATGATTGATACATTTTTAGCTCATTCTAGTAAATAGATTAACTAATATTACCTAATGGACCATTATTTTAATGTGTCACCAATAAAAGGATACTAGTGATTTCAGAAGCATCTTCATTTTCAAAAGCATCAGATGGTTTAGTTTTTTCTGAAAGAGCACCTGCGTGTTTTCAATTTTGTAATCTTTCTGAACAACCAAATGAGCCTCATCCAGTTCTTTGCAAGTCTCAATCCCCAGCAAAATATGGTTACAAAATAAACATGTCAAATTTCTTTTAACATGATAGAGAAATATACAACTTTTTATTTAGATTTATTACTCTAAAATCCCCAGATTTTTAAGGAGAGATGCACTAAAGCCCCTCTTCAGATTTCAGACAGAAACAAATAAAAGGATACTAGTGATTTCAGAAGCATTTCAGAAGCATCTTCATTTTTCCGAAGCCAGATTGTGTTGTTTCTAAAAGATCACCAGGTTTTTATTTATTTATTTTTTACTTTGTTATCACCAGATCTTGTCCCAATCCCCAGAGTTGCACAAATATTGTTTAAATAATAGCGCAAAATCATTTCTAAACATGACTTTTTTATTCTCATTCTTCTGAAGATGCAATATTTGGAAAAATAATGCACCAAAATCCCAATTCAAATCTATGATAGACACATTTCAAAGGGTAACACTTAAAAATAAGGGTCTATTAGATCAAGTTAGTCAATGGATTTCCAAACGTGAACAAGCAATACATTTATTACCGTATTTACTCATCTTTGTTAATGTTAGTTAATGAAAGTAAAGTTGCTTAATGTTAGTTCATGTGATAGTTGACAATGCATGAAATAATGCTAACAAGCCTGCATTTAAATTTTAATAATGCATTAGTAATGTTGAATTATAATTGATATATTACTTCGCTCATGCTAGTAAATATGTTATCTAACATTACCTAATGGACCATTATTTTAATGTGTCGCCAATAAAAGGATACTAGTGATTTCAGGAGCACATTCATTTTCAAAGAAAAGAGTGTTTAGCTTTTTTCTGAAAGAGCAATTTTGTAATCTCTCTGAACAGCCAAATGAGCCAAATCCAGTTTTTTGCAAGTCCCAATCCCCAGCTAAATACTGTTTAAAACTAAGCGTGCCAAATTTCTGCTAACATGACAAAAAAACGCCACTTTTATTTTGTGTTATTCTTCTAAAGTCTCAAAATTTTTTGAGGAGAGATGCACTAAAGCCCCTCTTCAGATTTCTGACAGAAACAAATAAAAGGATGGCAGTGATTTCAGAAGCGTCTTCATTTTCCGAGGCCAGAGTGTGTTGTTTCTGAACAAGCGGCGGGGTGTTTTGCACTCTGTCAGGGGAGAAACGAGTGGGTGGATCCCTGGTTTGCGCATTTCAGACCTGGAGACTCAGGGCTCCACTTCTCACCGCTGCTGTTTCTGCTGTTCAACACCCTCTACAAATAACACTCTATTCTTAGATGGACATCACAGAGGTGATTGGCTGTCAACAGCACTCCAACAGCATGAAGAGCTAACAACTGCACTGCTGCGAGCTTTGACGCGAACACTTTTTAATTAGGTATGTGGGTATATCTTCACAGGTTATGCAAAAACACAGCACAGATATTACATTTATACCCTTACGACGCTGCCTGTTATTATCATTAATTTGATCCGGCGCTTCGTATGGCTTCCTTGCAGGGGGAAACGCTTGGGGAATTTACGAAGTTTCATTGTGTAATGAAAAGCCAGGCTGTCAAGTCTGGGATATAATGATGGCACATCATCAAAGTTGAAACACATGGCTGCACTAAGAACTTCATTAAAAATTACGAGGCCCTTGATTTGTGCCATGCAGCGATGCTCAGGCTTAAGTAGGAATGTGGGATTTACTTGGTTAAAGTTGGATTAGCTGAATTTTCTGTTTGCGCATCTTTGTGGACCAATACCCTTCACAACACAAAGCTATCAGAACTCATCAAGGCCAATTAGCTTTGCAGAAACGATTATGTTTTTAATTTTTTTTTCCAGGATCTGCATTAAACAGTTTGTAAAGTTTACCAAAGAGATTTATAGATAATATTCTCTTTTACAAACACACACACATACTGTATGGTGCTGTCTTGAGGCTCGTATATAAGACAATAAAACGCCTTCTGCCTCAGCGGAAGACAGAAAATAAAATGAAGATTTAGTGGTCGAAACCATAAACAAAAACAAAATATTTAACCCTAGTTCACTTACTGTAGTGTTCACACAGTAATTAAAACTACTGTAAATGTATATATATATACTATTTTAAATGCTGAGCTGTATTACCCTAATGCTGGATCAAAAATGGGTTAAACTCATTTAAATACAATGCAACCCAATGTTAGGTTTGCCCATATGTAACCCATCATTGGGATAATACAACCCACCGCTGTTTAGAGCATATATGCTGGTATGAACATGCTTGTGTTATGCGCATACAGTACATGTGATGGCTTGTTTATGAGTTGAGAACTTGTGAAGAGCTTATACAATGTGTAAAGGTGTCAAAGCACAAGCACCAGCAATTACTTTGTCACACACACACAAATTAAGATATGCCGCATCGAGACTTGTTTTCCATTCATGTATTGAATGACTTTTCCAGTCATTTGTGCTTACTACATAAGGATATATATCTATGCATCCGTCCTAAATGACTTATATTTCTTTAAGTTTGGTTAAAATAAATGCAGTTTTATATTAAAAATATGACATCTATTAGACATCTTTTAAACCTTAAAATTCCAACATTATATTTAAAATGTCATTGGTATGTCAAAATGCACGATACATATGACATTTAACATACATATGAGATTTTAAAAATAATGAAATGTTGGAATTTTAGGGTCAATATTATTATCCCTTTTAAGAAATTAAAAAAAACATTTTTATCTACCCAGCAAGATTTTTTTGATTTTAAAAGACGTCTAATAGATGTCTAAACTTAGTCGTTTTGGCTAAAACAAGGCTAAATTTGGGCTGTCAGTGAAAATCTAATAGACGTCTAAGAATAGGCCAAAACGAGACTAGTCACAATATAAACAGAAATGAATGACCACACACATAAAGTCTCTCTAATCTGTCTATTTGAAGACTAGTTTAGTTTTGGGCTATTCTTAGATGTCTATTAGATTTTTACTGACAGCCCAAGTTTAACCTTGTTTTAGCCAAGCTGTCTACGTTTAGATGTTTATTAGATGTCTATTAAAGTCAAAATTGTTTGCTGGGTAATGACTGGTCTAATTAACCTAACTTTACCGATTAACTTAACTAACCTAGTTAATATGACTTTAAGCTAAATATTAGTATCTTTGCAAAATGTAATGTAAAATAATGTAATGAAAAGTTTTATGGCAACACTCGACAATAAGGTTATATTAGTTAATGTTAGTTAAGGCATTTAGTACACTGAAAAAAAAATCTATTATTTTCAGTTTTTTATGGCAGCTGAGATGACGGAAAAAAAAACGGCCATTAATTTACAGAAATTTATCGTAAAATAAGAGATGGTAAATTACAATTTACCGCAAATTTAAACTTAAGACAATTTCTGTAATTTTACATAAGTTTTTTACAGTAAATGTCTGTAACTGAACGGCCATTATTTTACTTTTTTTTTTTGGCATCCCAGCTGCTGGAAAAAACCCCATAAAATAACAAATTTTATTTTACATTGTAACATGAATAAACAATGAATAATACATTTATTACAGTATTTGTTGATTTTAGGTAACATTAGTTAATGAAAATACAGCTGTTCATTGTAAGTTCCTGTTCATTATCAGTGCATAAACTAATGTTAATGACCATGAATTTGGATGTTAATAATGTATTAGTAAATGTACAAGTGTTGTTCATAATTAGCTTACATAACTACATTAACTAGTAATAACTAATGAACAGTATTGGGTAATTTACTTTTAAAAATTAATAGATTACAAATGGGATAATGGAAAATACTGATTACTACTGGGAAATTGTAGTCTGGTTACATAAATAATTACTTAATGCAAAAAGTAATCAGATTACTAATTAATTTACTTTGAAGTTACTTTTAAAACATGTAAAATATAGCCACAAAAATACAAAATATATTGCAGCTCTTCCAGTGATTTAATATTCACTGAAAAACATTACAATAGGTGGATCACAGCAGCTTGACATATTCGCGTTACACCCAACTCTGCTAATGAAACCTTATTGTAAAGTGTGACTAATATTATGTACTGTCATTATGGCAAAGACAAAATTAATTTGTTATCAAAATTATTATGTTTAAAAATGCATTCTTTCTGTTACATAATCAGCAGAGAAATATTTGAAAGTTCTAAAATTTCACAGCATGGCTAATAATTTTGTTTTCAGCTGTATATATGACATTACATATTCAGTAGATATACATTAGATCTAACCATCTAATGAATGCACAAACATATTAACTACAACAACTCCCATGATTTTCCCACCTCTCCCATTGACCGTAGGACCTCTCCCATACATCAAAGCTGTTCTTTACTGTATAACGATTAGATGGTTTGGCTGGACTGAACGCTGGTCATATAGCAAAGTCAACGGGTGTTTTTTTTTTCCGTTACAGCCCTGGGATGGATTTTGGCACGCTTGAGCTAGTTTTAGTGCAGGTGTAAGAAAGAGGAATCCAGGCAACTAGAGACTGATTTCACCCCTCACAGCTCACAGCATGGCTGTCTCCCTTTAGCAAGGGCTTGGGAGAGATCCAGAGCGAGCTATTTCTCCTCAATGTCACATTTAGTAAAACACACAGCACAGGTCTGGAGCACAGAGGAATGGGAGTAACCTTAACCCTGCTGCTGCAGTTACCGAGCATTACCGAGTACACTATTAATCTTACATGTAACGCAATTGTCCATAAAGATATGAAGACCAGAAATGGCGCTTTTGGAGCAAGCCAATATTTTCTTTCCACACTCCACAAAATACTAGTAACTAGTTCGATACTAGTGACAATTTCAGTAATTTTACCATTTAAAAAAATCATTAAAGGTGTATTTAATTGAAATGATTTGAAAAATGTAATAGCATTAAATGATGGGTCAATAAGGATGTAAAATGTTAAAACTTCTGGGTCTCCTGGAAAAAAAAAAAAAGGTCTGGAAACGCTGATGTTAAATTCTTAGCATGTTTTGAGTGGGATTTTATTAAGAGCAAGAATAAAAGTAATGTTATTAAGAATAAAAGTAACGTTCAGTGTTTAAACTTCACTAAGTTTAAAGATTTAGAAAGGTTTCATTTAATCTTCCTGTCGTGTTTGGGTTAAATTTATAACCTAAAACAATCTTAAATGTTGTGTTTTACATCTAATTGTCTCAAGGCCTTATGATATCCTCCACACTGTGCATTTGAACATATAAAAGTGATGATCACCTCTTTCATTGAATTTTGAGTGTTTTAGTCAATCTTGTTACATCTCCGGTGTTCCCAGTCAAAAGTGACCGCCATAGAAAATGAATGGGTATCCAGACTATATTCATCCATCAGACTGTAAAAACATTGCATATACTGTACTGTACACCACCCTAACTCACTCACCATTTGTATTTTCAGTGCAGTTATTTTATGTCTACTTCTATAAATTTATGTTAAACACTACTTTGAGACATTCTTCACAGCTAAAGAAGGTTGAATAAAAATTTGGTCCAGATTTTTTTTTTTGTGTGCTAATTTATGAGCAGTTAAAACGGTCAATTTTGATTTGGAACACCAAAGTAAGGGGTGGGAGGTGAACACGACAGGAGGGTTAAAGTGATACAGTGGTTCACTCCCCCAAAAGTCATAATTCACTCATCCTCCACTTGTTGCAAACCTGTTTGGGTTCCTTTTTTTCTGTTGAATACAAAGTAAAATCTACTGAAGAATGTTAAGGGCATTTTTTTCCTACCACTTTTCCCAACATTCTTTTTTTGTGTTCAACAACAACAACAAAAATATATAACAGGCAGAACCACCTGCCAATAAACAAAGATTTTTTTTCCCTTTTTTTGGGGGGAACTATCCATTTAGGGTTTAGAATTTTGAGGCTACTACTCTGTGAACGGCTCAGTTCCCCTCTCACTTACCATTGCTGTAGAGCAGCCCAAAGCTGTTCCCGAAGGCACACCAACAGTACATATTTTGGATGTCTCCCATATCTGACCCATTAACTTCAGGTTTTTGAGTCTCTTCTAATGTTCTGATGAGTTGATTCAGGTGTGCTTGATTAGACAGAATAAACTCAACATGTTCACGTGTCTATTTACCTGTGAACAGAGTGATTTATTTGAGCATTCCACGTCTGGTAAAAACAGCATAAGATTAACAGTTCTTTATGCATCAGTAAAAACAAGGATTCGCATATTACTGCCAATAATTCCTCCTAAATATCTTAAACACAGCACCTTTAAGTGACAGCAGTGAATAATTTATTGATTCTAACTTGAACACTCACTTGTGTTAGCCAACACAACCACCAGTGGTGTATGGTTTGCTTGATCCAAACCACAGCCTTCTAGTTTATTGTCTAACTGCTTTGCCCATCACATTGATTGGACTGCAGTAGTGGCTCTATCCTCAGAAGCGGCGCTGAAATGACACATGCACTTAAAGTGATGGCTCTACATCTACACGCTTCTTTTGAAGAGCGGAAAATTGTGAAGAACTCTTGTTTTCAATAACACTGGCTGTACAGAGAACGAAGAGGTCACGGTTAAATGCTCTCTCATTACTGGCCCACATTTGGGCTATTCAGGGCGAACAATGGATCGCTCCCAAATCACAGTGTTTTGAGTCACTGATCAATTATTCCTCATTGTCCCACCGCACTTTTTTTTTGTTGCGGCCATTTAGAGCTCGGCTCAGAGATGGTAATGGATTGTAGCTCTCGCAAGTGCAAACTGTTTTTGATGGGGTGCAATCTATAGTGTACACACCAGTGATCCACAAAGGATAGCCCCTTTTCACTGGTAAGGGGCCGCATCCATCATGGTTTCTCGAGTGGCTGCGCATTAGGAGATGCCCTTGTTCGGATCAAGGTGCGCCCTTGAGCCTAGGATGTTTGATGTGGGAAGTGTCCGCAGAGGCCACACTGTATATGGCAGGGAAGCCCCACATCAGCATGCAGAGGCAGGCGTGAGTGAACAAACACAACCTGCTGCTTGTCAAACATCAAGCCTCCATCAGCTCATGCAGCTCTGGGTATTAGAGGGGCAGGGGAGGGATATGCGCTATTTCAATGAGGGGCCATGGTAAAAACAAGATGGAGAGAATGAGCAGAGCTGATTTTACATTTATTAAATATTATATGTATAGTGTATAGATGGATATAAGTACTGAGCATGTCACCATTTTCCTTGTAAATATATTTCTAAAAACTCCCACTGACATGAAATAGTTCCAGATTTCAGTAAAAAACCCAGACATACAAATAAACCATTTATTTTTTTCCAGAAATGTTGAGTTAAATCAATGGAATTACACAAGGAGAAAGTACTGAACTACTGAAATGTGTTTAACACTATGTATAAAAGGATTGGATGGGTTCATGTATGGATTCATTTATTCATGAATTCGCACTTCATACATCTGCTGCATTGAGAATGGAGTTACACGCATTGCTGATGTGATTTTTTCCCCCAGACTTCAACAGTCCATAAATATCTTGACAGTTCTTCTATGAACTCTGGTCTTTAGTTCTTTAGTTCTACTGGATTTAAGTCAGATGATTGGCTGGGTAATTCTAGCAGCTTTATTTTCTTTTCTGAAAGCAATTGAGAGTTTCCTTGGCTGTGTTTGGGATCATTGTGTCACTCAAATGTCTAGCTTCACCTTCATCAACCTGGTAATGTAGGTGTAGGGACTGAAGCTAACTATAGGTTAGTAATAAGTAATACTTATTTTTTAACTATTGAGAGTTTTCATCAGGTGTCTGGGCTTTCCATGCATTTTCAAACCTGCCTCACTTCATGTGTTTGATACGTTTTTCTCTTTGTCATTTAATTTTACTACACATATCTTTCTAAGCTATTTAGTATTGTTATATTTGCATGTGTGGATTACTTTGTATGTGTGGATGTAATTTTTTGCGTCTGTTTCTCTGATTATATAATTTTAAATCTGTTGTTTCCAATAATCTGCTTTATTATTATTATTATTATTATTATTATTATTATTATTATTATTATTATTATTATTATTGTTATTATAGTTATTATTAATATTATTATTATTATTATTACTATTATTATTTTTATAGTTATTATTATTATTATTATTATTATTATTATTATTATTATTATTATTATTATTATTACTATTATTTTTTAATAGTTATTATTATTAATATTATTATTATTTTTATTATTATTATTATTTTTTTATAGTTATTATTATTATTATTATTATTTTTTTTTATAGTTATTATTATTATTATTATTATTATTATTATTATTATTACTATTATAGATCTACAAGACCTGATGGAGACAAGATAAACATGATTTTCAAATAGATTGTTGTTGTTGTTATTATTATTATTGTTATCATTATTATTATCATTATTATTATTATTATTATTATTATTATTATTATTATTATTATTATTACTATTATAGATCTACAAGACCTGATGGAGACAAGATAAACATGATTTTCAAATAGATTGTTGTTGTTATTATTATTATTGTTATCATTATTATTATTATTATTATTATTATTATTATTATTATTATTATATTATTATTATAGATCTACAGAACCTGATGGAGACAAGATAAACATGATTTTTAAATAGATTGTTGTAGTGGTTGTTATTATTGTTAGCATCATTATTATTAGTGTTATATTATTTTATCATAAGCAGTAGAAGTAGCAATAATAATAATAATAATAATAATAATAATAATAATAATAATAATAATATTTTTAAACATCACGTTTATCGAACATCTTGCCTCCATCGGGTCATGTAGCCTTGGGTATTAGAGGGGCAGGAGAGGGGCTTGTAGCATTTCAATGAGACTTTGGTGAAAACAAGATGGAGAGACTGAGTAGAGGCGATATTAGATTTGTGCTGTGTGCTGGTACACGAATAAAACTGTAGAAATGCATCAGGGCTGTGGGATCGATGGATCGGCGGGTCAGTGCCACAGCAGGAAGCCTGAAGCTGTGTTGTCAAGGGCGACAAGCAAATGATTAAAGGTCGAGGGTCAAGAGCTGAAATAGTGTGACAAGTGTGGAGAAAAGTCACTGTGGATTGATATGACCAAACAGAAGTTAGAAGAACAAACGAGGATAATATTAAAATTATAGCAGACAAAATACATAATATAAAATAATTTAATAATATAATATAATATAATATAATATAATATAATATAATATAATATAATATAATATAATATAATATAATATAATATAATATAATATAATAAAATAATATTTAAAAGACAAAAATATTTATGCATTTGCGGAAAAACAGTAATATTTTATCATTTAGTGACATTTTAAAGTTAAATCAAAGATAAATTAATTTGACATTTAAAACATAAAACAATAAAATTCTTACTGTTATGTACAATAAATAAATAATAATAATAATAATAATAATAATAATTATTATTATTATTAGTATTATTATTATGATTATGATTATTATTATAAATAATAGTAAAAGTAGCACTAGTCATATCAAAATAATCAAATCACAGAACTATTTTTTAGATAATCATAAATCTTGGCAAAAATATATTTATTTATAAAAAATTATCTGCTATTCTGTTATGTGTTAATGTCACGGATTGGTCAGGCTCTCACGATCCCCACTCACGAAGATCACCATCACCTGACTTCTAATGAGCACACAGCTGCATCACATTCACGAGCACCAGATAAAAGCACAGCACTCCAGTCGCTCATTGTCCGGGCTCGTCTCGACGAAAGCGGACAACTGAGCGACCACTCAGCGTAGTCATCCTCAGCTAAAACAAACGATTTACTTACCTGTTCTCTTTGTATTCCTCCTAGTCTTCCTGGTCCTCCCGAATCGTCCTGTCTTCCAGTCCTTCCAAGTCTGTGTCATCCTCTGTCAGCTGTATCTGGTGTGTGCTGTCCATCCTCGTGTATTCCTATTACCCAGCCACGGAGGAAAAGACCCCAACATCATTCCTGATCCTCCTGGCTATCCTTCATGTGCTCCTTGTTGTCATTTAATAAACACCCTAACGTTTCCTTACCTCTGTCTCCTGTCCGCTTCATAACAGAAGCCCGGACCCTTAACGACGACAACATGAGCACCCCCGATCACTTTCAAGAGCTGGTGGACCAGTTGAAGCGGATTCTACAACCACCAGCTCCACTTTCCAACGCACCACCAGCACCGAGCACTTCCGCCTCCACAGTTTCTTCTTCGGCCCTTCCTTCCAGTCCCATGGCCCGACCAGCGCCCTACTCAGGCGGAGCGGGGGAGTGCAATGGTTTTCTGTTACAATGTTCCCTCATATTCGAAATGCAACCTTCTCTATATCCCACAGATAAGTCAAAGATCGCCTACATCGTATCACTACTCTCTGGACCTGCACTTAAATGGGCTGAGACGATCTGGAACCAAGCCGGGCCGGTCATGAATTCCATCACTACCTTCACGGAGTATTTCAAAGAGGTGTTTGGACGTTCTGATGGGGAAGTAGCCGCTGGAGAGCAGCTGTATCATCTAAAGCAAGGTACTCTATCTACACAGGAATATGCTCTCCGGTTTCGCACTCTAGCAGCTGCAAGTGGATGGAATGAGAGATCGTTGTTGACCACGTACCGGCTCGGCTTGGAACCCACTCTCCGAATCCAGCTGGCCACATTAGATGATACTATGGGTCTGGAGAGATTCATCCAACATTCTCTCCGATGTTCCGATCGTCTCCGTTCCTATCAACAGGACACCATCACCCCCTCGTCTGCACTCCTCCAATCGCCTGAGTCAACAGCCTCTCCAGAACCAGAACCCATGATAATAGAGTCTGGAAGACTGACATCAGCGGAACGACAGAGGAGGCTGACCCGGGGTCTGTGTCTATACTGCGGTGTCAGTGGACACACCCGTATGGAGTGTCCCCTTCGTCCCATTCGGACTTCAGTGAGTGTATTCAGTACGAATATTGAACAATGTAAACCACTTACTACCACCGTACAAATAACTACTGCCTCTATTTCTCTCCTTGTCACAGCCCTCATCGACTCCGGGTCAGCAGGGAACTTCATCTCCCAATCCCTCTGTCGTCAACTCCACCTACGTACTGAGGCGTCCTCGCATATATACCAGATACAACCGATAACCCAGTGCACTCGATCTTCGACCCGTATCCATCGACAATGCGAAGACATCCTTCTTCAAGTGGGGTTGTTACATCAAGAGAGGATTCAATTTCTGGTTCTGGAGGGTGCAAATATGGACATCATTCTAGGGCGCCCGTGGCTGGTGAAGCACGATCCCATCATCTCTTGGGGCACAGGAGAGATAAAGAAATGGGGATCTGGATGTACACCTACCTGTTTTCCAAATCTCCCTCTTCAAGGTCGGAACCCCATTTCTTTGTTTACAACATCGGTCGAGAGTCCTCCTGAGAAGCAGTCTATCCACATTCCTAAGGAGTACAGCTCCTTTCATGATGTCTTCTGCCCCAAGAGAGCTTCCCAGCTACCGCCGCATCGGCCATGGGACTGCGCGATCGACCTAGTTCCAGATGCCCAGTTGCCAAGAGGTAGGATCTACCCGCTCTCGCTTCCAGAGAATCAGGCAATGGAAGATTACATAAGGGAGGCTCTGAGTCAGGGGTACATACGTCACTCAAAATCACCAGCCGCCTCAAGCTTCTTCTTTGTGGCCAAGAAGGACGGAGGGCTGCGTCCATGCATCGACTACAGGGTCCTAAATAACGGTACAGTAAAATACCGATATCCCCTTCCTCTGGTACCAGCCGCTTTGGAACAGCTCCGAGAAGCTAAAGTCTTCACTAAATTGGACCTCCGCAGCGCGTATAATCTGATAAGAATACGTGAGGGGGACCAATGGAAGACAGCATTCGTGACCCCTACTGGCCACTATGAATATGAGGTCATGCCTTACGGTCTGGTCAACGCCCCCTCCGTATTCCAAAACTTCATTCATGAAGTCCTCCGGGAGTTTCTTCACCACTTTGTAATAGTGTACATAGATGACATCCTCATTTACTCCCGGAGTGAGGCCGAACATCGCCAACACGTTGCGGAGGTCCTACACACATTGAGAGAACATCACCTCTACCTCAAAGCGGAGAAATGCTCATTCCACCAGAAGTCGATTCATTTCTTGGGATACATCATTGACCAAACCGGTATACGTATGGATGGGAAGAAAATTGAGGCTGTTCTATCCTGGTCAGAACCCACTTCCATTAAGGAGCTCCAGAGGTTTCTTGGGTTTGCTAACTTTTATAGACGGTTTATCAAGGACTACAGCAGGATTACATCACCTCTCACTAATCTCCTCAAGGGTAAACCCAAAGGACTGGAGTGGACCAAAGAAGCAGCCGCAGCCTTCCGCCTTCTTAAGAAGGAGTTCACAAGGGCCCCACTCCTGACTCATCCTGACCCAAATCTTCCTTTCGTGGTGGAAGTGGACGCATCCACCACCGGCGTCGGGGCAGTATTATCCCAACATCATTATACACCGCCCCGACTGCATCCCTGTGCCTATTTCTCTCGGAAGTTGAGCCCGGCGGAGCAGAATTACAGCATAGGAGACAGGGAGCTTCTAGCAATCAAGCTAGCCTTGGAGGAGTGGCGTCACTGGTTGGAGGGAGCCAAACATCCGTTCCAGGTGATCACAGATCACAAAAACCTCCAATATATCAAAGAGGCCAAGAGACTATGTCCACGTCAAGCCAGATGGTCACTTTTCTTCTCACGTTTTGATTTCTCCATTTCCTATCGTCCAGGACCCAAGAATCTAAGAGCAGACGCTCTCTCTCGTTTACACGAGCATCACGATCATGAAGAACTCCCAACGAAGATTCTTCCCGAACACATCTCCATTTGTCCGATCACCTGGAACGCTCCTCCAGTCGTTGCCACTCCGGAAGCCCCTGCTCCGCCGGGATGCCCTCCTCATCGGCAGTTCATACCACCTGAACACCGGGTAGATCTGATCCACTCCTTACATACCTCGCTAGGCACTGGACATCCAGGGATCAACAATACTCTCTCGCTAGTATCCCAACGATTCTGGTGGCCAAACATGGCAAGGGATGTGAGGCAATATGTTCAGGGCTGTAAGGACTGTGCCCAATCCAAGAGCCCACGTCATCTACCCGCTGGAAAGCTCCATCCCTTGCCGATTCCGAACCGTCCCTGGTCACACCTAGGAGTGGACTTTATCACTGACCTCCCTTCGTCAGAAGGTAATACCTGTATTCTAGTCATCGTAGATAGATTCTCAAAGTTTGTCAAACTAATCCCTCTGAAAGGTCTTCCCACAGCCTTTGAAACAGCCGACAATATCTTTAATCAAGTCTTCAGGTCATTTGGTATTCCAGAAGATATTGTGTCGGACAGAGGTCCACAGTTCATCTCACGTCTATGGAAAGCCTTCTTCAAGCTCCTAGGTGTGGCCGTCAGCCTCTCTTCTGGATATCATCCCCAAACCAACGGGCAGACAGAGAGGAAGATTCAGGAGGTGGGACGGTTCCTGAGGACCTTCTGCAGTGGTCACCAGAGCTCCTGGAGCCAGTATTTGGGCTGGGCAGAATATGCCCAAAATTCACTGCGGCAACCCTCCACCGGACTCACGCCATTCCAGTGCGTCCTGGGCTTCCAACCACCGCTCTTTCCCTGGGATGGCGAACCATCTGATGTCCCCGCAGTGGATCACTGGTTCCGGGAGAGCGAGAGAGTCTGGGACGAGGCTCATCAACATCTGCAGAGGGCAGTCCGTCGAAGCAAGGTAACCGCCGATAGAAGAAGGTCTGAAGAACCCAGATACACACCCGGACAAAAGGTGTGGCTATCCACCCGGGACATACGCATGCGACTGCCCTCTCGCAAGTTAAGTCCCCGATTTGTTGGTCCCTTCACCATCGTGGAACAGGTTAACCCCGTCACCTACAAACTACAATTACCCTCTCACTACCGTATTCACCCTACATTCCACGTATCACTCCTGAAACCCTATCACGATCCTGTTCTTCCCTCCACAGAGCCTGACCACGAAGAGGAACCCCCTCCTCCACTGCTCCTAGAAGAAGGAGCCGTCTACGCAGTGAAGGAGATCTTGCGTTCCCGACGTCGTGGTGGCCAGTTGGAGTACCTGGTGGACTGGGAAGGGTACGGCCCCGAAGAAAGGACATGGGTTCCCAGAGCTGATATTCTCGATCCTAGTCTCATGGTGGAGTTTCATGAGAGCCACCCTGAGTTCCCAGCGCCTAGAGGCAGAGGGAGACCACCACGGCGTCGGAGGTGTCGGCCCTCAGGAGCGGGCCCTGGGGAGGGGGGTACTGTCACGGATTGGTCAGGCTCTCACGATCCCCACTCACGAAGATCACCATCACCTGACTTCTAATGAGCACACAGCTGCATCACATTCACGAGCACCAGATAAAAGCACAGCACTCCAGTCGCTCATTGTCCGGGCTCGTCTCGACGAAAGCGGACAACTGAGCGACCACTCAGCGTAGTCATCCTCAGCTAAAACAAACGATTTACTTACCTGTTCTCTTTGTATTCCTCCTAGTCTTCCTGGTCCTCCCGAATCGTCCTGTCTTCCAGTCCTTCCAAGTCTGTGTCATCCTCTGTCAGCTGTATCTGGTGTGTGCTGTCCATCCTCGTGTATTCCTATTACCCAGCCACGGAGGAAAAGACCCCAACATCATTCCTGATCCTCCTGGCTATCCTTCATGTGCTCCTTGTTGTCATTTAATAAACACCCTAACGTTTCCTTACCTCTGTCTCCTGTCCGCTTCATAACAGTTAATCTGTTATTATATTATTATTATTGTTGATAGTTTACCTTTAAATAGTCAAGAAATTGATAAAACAGTACTAATATTTTGTTATCATCATCATCATTTAATTAAGCTGATAATAATAATAATAATAATAATAATAATAATAATAATAATAATAATAATAATAATAATAATAATAATAATAATAATATTTTTATTACCAGTAGAAATTATATTTATGATTATTTTAGGATCAACACAGCTTCTTTTTCAAATTGCTGTTGTTATGGAGACCAGCTTCATTAACTATGTTAAGATGCACTATTTTTATATATCTTTTTATCAAACGTTTAATCGAGTGTAAAAAAAAAACCTTTTGCATTGTAATAATAACAACAACAAAAAAACATAACCAACAACGTGACATGGCAGTGCAACAAACACAAAGTGCACATGAGTGCTGGTTTCCAGCATGTCAAGCAGATAAGAGCTGCTGTGAGGGCTCTTCAGATGGCATGAGATGCACAAATGACGAGCAGCGACTAGTGCAAATGTCAATGGCGTGAGACAAAGGCATGGGTCTGTGTGGCATGACAGCTCTCGCTCTTTATCTCTCCATCATTCCATCCTTTCATCTTGCACCTGATTGACTTATTCTACTAATCTACATATCAATTACATCAATTATCTCCACCTTGCTGCCAGGGCCACATTGAGTGATGGGATCTGGCAGGGTGTGATTATTGGTCAGTGGGGGTGAAGTTTTCCAGCTTGTTGAAGATGCTTTAGGACTGGATAGATATGCAACATGAGCTCATTAGGAATGGGCACAGTCAAATTGGCCATTATAAACATGCTTAAACCTGCTGTAAAGATCTATAAAATAGGTATAAAATAAAAGTGCAAACAGTAGGGGAAACCCGGAGTAATTGTAACACACTCAATTCCTCCAATAAAAAAACAACGAAAAGTAAAATCTTTTTAAAAATCTCATTAGGTTATTCTATTAACATGAACCAGGCTCATTCAGATTATGTACCCCTATATACATTTCTGGGGAGAGCAAAATACATCCCAAGAGCTAAAGCTTTTTGCAGTTTTTGTTTTCGCAAATCCACCAGTGGCCAATGTGTACGCTTTTTCAGATCTCAAATTTCTCTCGCAAGTGCCATTCGTGCCTGCTGTTCCCATGTAAATCCGCCAGAGGCCACTGTCAATAGACTAACTTACTGACCCTAACCCTGAATTGGTTCAAATATAATAAAAATACTTTTTAATGTTTTATTTTTATTATATTTGAACCATATTGCAAAAGGTAATACTTCAGTTGAACTATTACCACTATTAACTACTACCGGCCTATTATTAAGATATTAGCTGTTTATTGATGATCTTATTCCACATGTCTAATACCTAAACCCAACTACCACCTTAATAACTAGAAGCAAATGAGTAGTTTATTGATTGAAAAGTCTCAATTAATAATAGTTTGTTAATAGTGAGAATTGTACCTTAAGCTGCCTTTCCATTACACACGACAAACAACAAGCAACAGACCGGAAGTCATTCATTTCCAATGGAGAGTAGTCCGGGAGCTGCGTGGAGTTTTGATCATCTTCGTATGCAGAAAATTCGGATCTGATTTGAGCTGCAGATACGGTTAAATATTTGAACGCCTATGACTAGACCGTATGCAACTCGCCGACCTGATTTGATAAATGTTGTCCAAGAAGGTCCGTGTGCACGAGATGAGAAACAGTAGTTTTTGAATCAGAAAAGAGTCTATTAAAAAAAAAAAACCCACACATTTCTGTTCATAAATGGGTAATAAAAAACATTCCACATTCCCTCCAAAATTTTTTGCAGTCTATGAGTTCCTAGTATTCATTCATTCAACCATGGTGAAAGCATGGAGAATAAAGGTTCTTGCTTTTGCACTACTTTATTTCGAACGCGGTGAGAATCAGCTTCCGTCTAATGGTGCGCAACAAAACTGAAAATTCTCTGCAACTGCCACAAGGGGGCATATTCTGACAGTCATGTTCCAATGTTGTGTGCAGTGGAATGGCGGCTTTAAAATAAGGTGTTACCAAAACAGAAATCAATTCATATGATTAGAAATTGCAATCAGTAAATTAATTATTTTGTGGTACTGTTGACTTTTTTAAAGACCCAGTAGATTAATTTGGCTATTTTTTTTTTCAACGTTACAATGGCCCCCTAACACATGTTCGATCCCCTTAACAAGGGATCAATTATACCACTCTGACTTCTTGCATTTGATTTAATATTATAGTATTTGCCGTTATTAATGAACACATTTCAAGGTAACACTAGTTTAGTTGACAAATCATGGCAATAACAAACCATTAACTACCAATACTAGCTTAATAAACTACTAATTAGCTGTTTATTAATAGTTATTAGGGTAGAGGTAATAAGATTATAATTTATAACCTCTAATGAACAGTTATATCTTCACAATAGGCAGGTAATAAGCCAGTAGCTAATAGAATAAATTGTGACCTAACCCAAATTGTTACTCATATCAGTTATACTATTAATTAGCGTACATATATTTGTATCTTGCCTATATAGGTAACTACTGAATTTAAAGCAATCTGTGAGTTATGAAACAAAAACTATTACAGTTGCTCATGGTTATAGATTTCGGAAACCAAAATGCAGGCCCAAAATAAGAGAAGAATCTGAATTACATCCGTGTTGATCGAAAGGGCGGAATTTGTAAGTGCCACAGAGTCATACAGTCATCAAATTGATCCGTCAATTCTGCAAGCAAGCTGAACATTATCAGGCATCGCCACATCAGGATTGGACCCTCTGACAGCCGCATTCAGTTGTGGGACTCCGGTAATGGCACTGGAGAAGCCTTACAAGAGCGGTGATGTAATTCACGACATATCGGCTCCACCTCGGCTGTTTCGCCGCGATAAGGACACTGGAAATTCATTGCATATTTTGTAGAAGACGGATGGGAAAGCAGGTGAGATTAATGTCGAGACGGAAGCAGTGAATTGGACTGACAATACCAGTTGTAATGAAAAACTCCGAAAGGGGCCATGATTCTGCTAACAGTTGCCTTGATGATCCCATTACTGTGCGGGATCACATTCCCCCGTTGAACTACTTGTCATTGGGGATGAAGGACTGATCTCTCTAACCCTCTCTGTTTAAAAGGATCATTTAGCACTGTCCTCCCAGACTCTTCAGATGGAAAGCACGACTACTATAACTTGGCTTTGTGTGGGAGGTGACACATTGATTGTGGCTATCCAATGTCCCCACTCTCCATGCTTGCCTCTTCCACTAAGTGTCCAGCAGGCATAAATGTGTCCAGCACTCAGATGACAAAAACAACGCATGACCGCTTTACTGATAAACCACTGCATCAAAATAAAAGTCATCTCGCTGGTTACACCTGTCTTGGTTGTGATACCTATAAAAACAATATCCAATAAATGATAAGGATTGTTATAACTGAAGATCCTTTAACATGCACAGACATTTTCCATTGAACAAAAATGTGTATGAAGAAAAGATGGTCCCACTTTATATTATAGGTTATATATATAGGTTAAGATAACCTTTACCAGTATGTACTTACACTGAAATTGATCATTTGATACAATGTACAAAAGCATGTTTTACATTGTACTTATGATTGATTAAATAAATGCATGTGATTATATCCATAATTATGTCTTTAATTACACTATTGACCATGTGTTCCACTCTTAAACCTACCCATACCACAAAATCTGTCCCTAACCATACTCCACCTCAAGTGTTCTGCAATACATTATGAACACAGCAAGTACATTGTATTTGTTTTTTTGCCGCAAGTACAGTTGAAGTCAGAATTATTAGCCGCCCTTTGATTTTTTTTCTTTTTCAAATACTTCCTGAATGTTGTTTAACAGAGCAAGCAAATTTTCACAGTATGTCTGATAATATTTTTTTCTTCAGGAGAAAGTCTTATTGGTTTTATTTCAGCTAGGATAAAAGAAGTTTTTAGTTTATTAAAAATCAAAATTATTAGCCCCTTTAAGCTAATTTTTTTTTCCCGTTATAAAATAACTTGCCTAATTACCCTAACCTGCCTAGTTACCCTAATTAACCTAGTTAAGCCTTTAAATGTCACTTTAAGCTGTATAGAAGTGTCTTGAAAAATATCTAGTCAAATATTATTTACTGTCATCATGACAAAGATAAAATAAATTAGAAATGAGTTATTAAAACTATTATGTTTAGAAATGTGTTGAAAAAAATCTGCTCTCAGTAAAACTGAAATTGGGGGGAAAAAATAAACAGGGGGGCTGATAATTCTGACTTCAACTGTTCATTAAGGTTAAGGTAATTAAGGCCACCTAATATAAAGTGGGACAGGAGAAAATGCATTAATTAAAAATGATTCTTTTAAAAACATCTCATTAAAAGGTTCTTTGTGAACACCAAAATGGATCTACTATACAATAGCATCACTGTGAAAACAGCCTTTTAGATTTTTTTTAACAGTGGACCTTGCCATTTGGATTAAACAAACTTTGTAGAGCAAAAACAAATCTTTAGATTATTAAAATAAACGTTCTAATGGTTTCACTGCTTATAGAAATGTTCTCAGGGAAGCACAAAATGGTTCCCCATTCTTAAAAATAAGTTCTTAATAAGCAGTGTATGTATGTTTACATGAACACCAATAATTCGATTTTAATACGATTAAGACAATACTCTTATTAAGAGCTGACCATGTAAACAGTGATTTTTGATTACCTTAATCTGACTTAATCGAACTAAACAGAAATCAGATTGAGACATGTGGAGTATGCCGATTTTAGTCGCATTATTGAAGTGCAGTATTGACATGTAAACACCTTTATCAAACTATTACCGTCGTGTAGGATTTTCTCCGCATTTTGCGTCAGGATTGTCTACACACACATGACTGTTTGACATTATTTTCTGCACCTACTGAGTCAGTGAAGGACTACACACACCTGCATCACGAAATGCGGAGTTTTTTTCCCATACGGCGAGTGATATCAAATTCCATTGGAACAACACTCTTCCAGCAGTTCATACTCGCATCCAATATCTCATTTGTCACAGAGGGCATGTATAAAAACATTCCTGAATGAAAGTGAAAGTGCCAAACTGCAGTTAAAGATGAAATATTAAAAATGAAACACCCAAAATTACATGAAACGCCAGAGGAAATGTGGATAGCGTGCAGACGCAATGACGTTAATCAAATTATGTGCTATAACATGTAAAACAGGATCATGAAAGGAACATTCAAAAAGCAACTCATGTAAACACCTTAATCATATTATTGTCTTAGTCAGATGAAGGCAAATTATTCGATTACTGATGTCCATGTAAAAGTAATCATTGATGGTACCATGAAAAACTTTCTTTCAATTAAACTTTCATTGAACAATTTAAAGAACTTTATAGAAAAAAAATTGTTGAATAAAACTATGAATAAAAATAAAACTATGAATAAAGGGCCCGTTTAAGAACTGTTAACTACTTCTTAGGCCATATAAATAAAATAAAATATAAATAAAATATCTGTATTCAAATTTTGTTTTGTATTAACAATCACGTTAATTTTCAATCCATATATTGCATATTATTTGATGTAAGCAAACTGGTAAACATTATGAGATGTGTATTTGTTAGTTAAATATAAATTACATATATAAAAGTTAAGATTTATGTAAAACACTCAAAGATATTTAAGTATAATAAATAGGTTTTTTTTTTCTTCACTTCCGTCAATTGGCGAAGTTTGTTCTTCGCCACTGTCGACACTGGCTTGCTTGGTTTGGGACTTGTGGAGCTACGCATTGATGAATTTGCTCTTCAGTGTTTGGACTTTTAGCAGTGAAATTTAAACCACACTGAACTGAACTAAACTGAACTTCAATTCTGAAAACTGGACTGACACATCTACATTGTAAAAGCGCTATATAAATAAACATGGATTGAACTGAAGTATGAATATTTACATTCTAATAGATTTCATCCATTTAGATTGCAGAGTTTTTAATTGAAGCAAACCAGTAAACTGTATGTGATGCATATATGTTAGTTAAACATATGAAATAAGTAAAAATAGGATTTATGTAATTTGGACAATTCATAAGAACAGTATTATGCATCAATGCACTGTTACAAATTGTGTACCGTAACATATCATGCACTAAACACAAACTGATGTGAACTTTTATGTGGTAAAATACAGTAAGCTGTTTTAATCTGCTAATCATAAAAAATGTGAATTGATTTAGCACTAAAAATCAATTAAAATAAATGTTAACAGCAGCACACATGGTACCAAAAATAAAGGTTCTTTACTGGCAGTGTTCTATGAGGAACTTTTAACATTCATGGAAGCTTATCATTACACAAAAAAAGGTTATTTAAATTGGAAATGGATTGTTTAGAGATGAAATGTTCATCATACTAAGAATAAAAATTGCTGAACATTTTTGGCATACCAGAAAAGCTTGTTTAGTGGCATTGCCCTTTTGAAGCCTTTATTGTCAAGAGAGAACTGTATGGCATTTTGAAAACCCACTTTTGGAAATTTTAAGAGTGTTACCATGGAGCCCGATGCCTGTCTAAGCCAAGTTAGAATTTTCAGCATTATTAATGTGCACAAATTGCATAATAACACAATACATCTTTATCAGTTGCACTATTATTGTTAAGATATCGGGATGTTTTTTCTTACATGGAAGCTGTAATTTAGCAAAAATGTTACATAATTTCTAGCAGAACAAGGCAGAACAAGACATGAACAGTTTTGCTATGATCTATTGTTATACGGGTACTCTAAAAGTCATTAATTTGGACTTGGCGTGAACACGGCCTAAATCACATTACAACACAGTTAATTCTGGTTGATTTACCAGGATATGAGAGCTGAATTAATTAGTTTAGAGTAATGGGTTTATGGTATTCCAGATCTCAGTATGTGATTTGTTTGTTTGTGTATATTATTTATTAATTTATTTTCTCTGCACTTTCAGCTCTTTACCATATGCATCAATATATTTATTGATAAATGAGTATTATGAGTATCAAATGAATTGAATAATCAACAGCTCTGTTTCTCTGTATGCAGCAGTAAAGCAGATCTACATAGATTGCTTTGAGTTCATGCAGATGTGACAACACTGAGCTCTGTTAAGCTGCTCAAAGCTTGCCTGGAGACTAGTAAAGCCAAATGTCTGACAAACTTGCCAAAACAAAATACAAAATAAAAAAACTCTTTGAAAAAGGCCTTATGTGCCTCTAATGAGGTCTACATTTGACTTTTTTTTCCGTAAAATGTATACCAATATGTTATATATTTGATTAAACATTTGATAAAAATTGTATTTAAATGTATTTATTTATGTTGTTAGTGCATTTTAAACATACTTTTAATTTGTTTTTGTGCTGGTGAAATTGACATCTCTTATTTACATTATTGAAAACACATTCTGATTGACAATTTGTGGAACCCATGATGCAATGTTTCAGGATTATATGATAAATAATTATACAAAGGTTCAAAACAGCATTTATTTGACCTCACTAACCACATGTATTTGAACAGTAGTGTACCACTTTACCCAATTTTGGATTTAATTAATATCATTGTTTATTTGTTTTTATTATTAATACCAGATAAATCCCAACAAAACTTCAATAACTGAAGATGAACGACTTGAAGCATAATCCAAAAAGCACAAAACTGAGTATGCTTAAGCAGCCAGAAACTCAACCAGGTGATTAAAACCTGTAGCGGAGGGCAAGTATTCAACTTTGAGGATTATCACTGGAATATGACAAGCTCACTGGACGCTCAACATATGCTAGAGCTCAGCAAGAAGACAGCATGTCAATGCTGCACACAATCTTTGATTGACACCGGTGTCAAAAAAGAAGCCTGCTAAAGAGCAGCGGTGTGGCCGGACATGAGAAGCATCTGGTGCACACTTTTATCCAACAAACCCATCCTTCCTCTAGATCTGCAGTGAGTGCAAAGAGCACAAGGCCACTCCCCATGTGATCTATTAAGGCACAGATCAAAGCGCACGCATGACGTACCAAGCCAAATTCAGGGTATGCGCACACTTATCAGTGCTCTATCACCAGCCTTAATCAAATCAAAGCTTTCTAGACCCATTGGTTCTGAGCAACCTCGGTCGATAAGAAGGAAAAGCTAGGCTTACCGTGGCCTCCTCTTGTGAGGAAGGGCATCCTGTTGATGGCGATGGGAACGGTACCATGCTTGTTATGGAAGTGATGGACATGGTGTGTGGTGCTCAGGCTGGAAGACACACGGGCGCTGGCAGATCTGTCCGGCACAGAGGCCAACAAGGCCAGAGATAACGCCAGTCTCCACCAAGAGCCGAGGCCCAGCCAGCTGCCCCCTCCACCACACTCCCAGCCCAGCAGCACCACCTCCAGCTTGGGGCAAGAAGGCCCGGCGTAGGCCCTTCCACACCCCATTTGTCCCATCCGTTGGAAAGAGTACATCTCAAACAGCGGTGCCCATATCAATCAATATCCACAGGTCAAGTAAACACAATGAAGAACACAATGCTACCCAAAGCCCCGAGGCTTTCACAGTAGGTTTCCAAAGAGACGATAAAATCCTCAAAAAGAAGAAATTCCTTTTAAGTCCGGCTTTAAAAATCCAAAGAGGAAAAAATAAAAAATAAAAACAATCAGTTGGACAGTTCCTCTGAAAAAAGAAAAGAAAAGATAATCAAACAAGGGAGCTTGTCTGCGAATTGAAGGAGGGCAGGCTCGATGGAGTCGATAATCATCTGCGCTGCAACTCCCAAAAGCGCTCTAATCACGGGCACACGAATCAATTTTTCTGGATGCAGATTTTGCGACTTAATTGATGAGAGAAGAAAGGCTCCAGGTGGAAGAGATGCCGGGAGGCGTCTCCCTTCCAGTTCCCAGCCTCAGGTACGGCTTACGCGCTATTTAGACCACTCTCCCTCAGAGGGCAGCTCCTCTATCGCGCAAGAAGAGATAAGAGACATCCCGGTGGCTAACGGATTATTCTAACGCCGATTAAAAGATGACAAGAAACAGAGAAAGAAGAAATCAGACTGACCCGGGTGTGATGATAGCGACAGAATGCTTCACAATTCCTCGTCACGGACAGAGAGAAAGAGAGACTTCTGCTGCAGCATGGTAGAGAGAAAAAGCAGCAAATAAATAAATAAACCCAGCTGTGACTCCTGACGCGTTGGCTGCAGACGCAGCGCGAAGCTTCTCCGCTCTTGAAGTGGAAGACCTGGTGCGGAGCTGGATCAGTTTTCCAGCATCATCCCGGTTGCCTCTCTTGGATTGCTGTCTCTGCCTCTGATGCGAACACCGTATCGATTAGTGCTGCGTTTTATCCCTATTTTCTCTTTTCCCTCCCCCTTTCCGATAAGCATTCACTTGCTAATGTGCTTAGTCTGACAGTGTTACCAGCAAAATGCCCCTCTCACAGCAGAAGTGTGGACGACCAAAATCCGTATGTGCGCCGCTGTGCTGAAATGCATGCTAATTGAATTAGTCTCCCCGCGATCCTCGATAGCTCTTCTCCTGGGATTGAAGGGACAGAGAGCAAAAAAAAAGAAAAAAGAATCCCAGAAACAATGAGAGTTGCTTGCCGCAAACACGAGATGCAGGACGCGCGGTCCTCCTCCTGGATGCTCAACCAGAGACTGCTACAGAGATGGAGAGAGAGAGAGGGGGGAGAGAGAGAAGGAGAGCGGTGCACGGTGCAGTGTGTCTGAGGAAAAGAGAGAAAGAGAAGGGAGGGGTGCGCAGGGAGCGGGCGATCGTAGTGCATAAGCACACATGCAGACATAGAAAGAAGCCAAAAGATGGAGAAGAAAAAGGAATCAGTTGCACGGCACACAAGCAACCAGGAATACCAAATCAGGGCGCTGCGCATGCCTCTGAAATCACACACTGCAGAACTTGACCAGCGAGACTAGCAAGACGATGTTCACTCCAGCAATGCTAAATGGAAGTGCTGAGAACAGAGGAAGCTTTGAAATGGTGTCTTTGCATTGTACAGGTGGTCTATTTTCAGCCAATGTGGGAATCGCACTCAAAAAAACTGAAAAGTCTTGCTGGTGCCAGATGCAACCCACCCCCCCTGCAACCAAGATAGCAGTAGTTGGTTCCCGATCTTGATGAATAATTTAGTATGAGACAAAATTTGACGGCAAATGCCTGCCACTGTCTTTCTCTCACATTTTCTAAATGGTTCCATTTCATGCTCATTTGTTGAGGTTTTTCTATTAAAGATGTGCTTGTTCAGAGAGAAGCATTTTCTAACTACAAAGGGTTAGAAGAATATTCATGTATGTACGTCTGAAAGCCCATTAAGACTCATTTATTTTTAGTTGCATGTTGTTTTCCAGACAAATGACGAACTAAAGCATCTACTAATGTACTTCTGAACGTTGGCAAAACATCTTTCCTCTTTTATTCTATGAAAATGTGCAGCTGTAGATGGATGGATGGATGGATGGATGGATGGATGGATGGATGGATGGATGGATGGATGGATGGATGGATGGATGGATGGATGGATGGATGGATGGATGGATGGATGGATGGATGGATGGATGGATGGATGGATGGATGGATGGATGGATGGATGGATGGATGGATGGATGGATAGATAGATAGATAGATAGATAGATAGATAGATAGATAGATAGATAGATAGATAGATAGATAGATAGATAGATAGATAGATAGATAGATAGATAGATAGATAGATAGATATGCAAGTTGAACTCATTTAGTCTGCTTATTCAAATGTCAAAGGATATAAAGAGATTAAGTGAAAAAGAAATTGCTAATTGACAATCAATTCAAAGCCCGTACAGAGATACCCACATGACTTATTGCATTTGGTAAGATTTGGCAAGACTTATTACATAATGGTAAGGATTAATAAAGCTTTTTGTGCACTTGCCTAATGGTACGTAAGCGAAGGTGAACACATTTCTGGAATAGAAACAGGAGAAGAGAATAGAAACACTTCTTACAGTAGGACAGTGTCAAAATACTTTTGGAATTTGACATGTGATTCATTTTTTTGAGGGTAAAATGTCCCATGTGCAAAAAAAAAATGAAATAAATTAAGTGAAATAAATTGTCAATAGTTACTAGGAACAGCTATAAAAACAAAATATTTGACAAAAACACATATAAATAAATTGTTAAGATATACAGTGCATCAGGAAAGGATTTATTTCGTTTTTTCTATATTATATAATGTTACACCCAAAATGGATTAAATTTCTTTATTTCCTCAAAAATCTACACACAATACCCCATAATGACAATGTGAAAAAAAAATTTTTTTTTTAAATTGTTGCAAATTTATTCAAAAATAAAAAGCTAAAATAACAATCACATGTACAAAAGTATTCACAGCCTTTGCCGTGAAGCTCTAAATTGAGCTCAGGTACATTTTGTTTCCACTGATCATTCTTGAGATGTCAGCAGCTTAATTGGAGTTCACCTGTGGTAAATGCAGTTGATTGGACATGACTTGAAAAGGCATACACCTGTCTATATAAGGTCCCAGGGTTGACAGTGCATGTCAAAGCACAAACCAAGCATGAAGACAAAGGAATTGTCTGTAGACCTTCGAGACAGGATTGTCTTAAGGCACAAGGTTGGGGAAGGTTACAGACAATTGTCTGCTGCTCTGAAAGTTCCAATGAGCACAGTGGCCTCCATCATCCGTAAGTGGAAGATGTTTGGAACCACCAGGTCTACTAATACTCAAATGGACCATCAAAATAAAATGTTACCCAATATCAGCCTGTAATGAGTTTAGTTTAACATATTGTTACAGTAAGCAGTTTATGCCTATTGGTAATGCAATGAAAAAGCACCTGAAAATAATGTGGCTGGTTCAGTTGAACAGTGAAGGCAAGTTGGGTCAAAATCATGGAATACATTTACCAATGTACTGTAGTTCTAGGCCAATGTATTAAATTGCATGAGAGAATGATAAGCGTTTATAGATGATGAATGTATGTTTGATGTGCAGGAAGTTAATTTGTATTTTATAATGTATATTGTCTCTACAAGTGTGTGTATATTATAAAATATTAAAAGTAAACATTCCCATTCATGGGAATCCATCAATGGACTCTGACTGGACAAGGAAATAAAATTGGGCTAGTTTTCATTCCTTTTGACAGGTTTTAAGCTGTCGTTGGTGAAGAAAATTTTCTCGGACCTCGCAACCCTGCATTTTTGCACTGTATAGTATATACAAAATCCCTTTAAGGCGTCATTTCACTCGGTGGCCATCTTTGAAATGCCTGTCAGGCGGTATGCTCGGGCATTCTGTTTGAATGGGGAAACATCAAATTCTCCAAAATTGCTCGCCAAGCTTACGATTGAATTTCATATTAGGAATCACTAATAAAATTAAACAACAACTGTCTCTTTAGTTTCATTTCTAAATGTTCAAATCACACAAAATCTGCAGAATCTCACGTCTGGTCCAAGCCCCTCTCCCAGAGTATCGTCAGTCTATAGTGATCGATGATTGGCTCCTGTACCAGAAGGCGGGTTTTTTCACTATTTAGCGATCGATGATTGGCTCCTGTACTAGTAGGTGGGGCTGTTTTCACAATATTGACAGTTACACTTTTCCTCATTCAAAAAGATACGAGTGACATGTCTTGTGTATTCTATAGTCTTTGGTATATATAGTCTGAATGTTCCAGCAAAGCATTGAACACCAACAAACTGTATGTCCAGTAAATGGATGGTAACAATGCTACGTGCCACGTTAGCCTACATCAATTGCAAACATGTCAAGGCCACAATCCAGCTAAAGCTAGTCTTAAAATTTATCCCATTGCAAACAGGAAAACGTCAATGCTCTTACAGAAACTGAAAGTGTCAAGCAATAGGATCCTTAATGGTGTTATTTGTAAGAGCAGAGGTTTTTGATCAGTAAAAATGTATGGACACTACAAATGATGATAGTTCCATCAAAGTGTGTGAGAAAGAGATAGATAGAGAGAGGGGAGAGAGAGAGAGAGAGAGAGAGAGAGAGAGAGAGAGAGTGAGAGAGATGGACTGAACCTGTGCTCCATACATCAGATAAATCACCCTGGATAGAGATCTCAGTTGGGATTGCCTTGCCGGTTGAAAGGACGTGCGTGGAAAAAAAGAGGCCGAACAGCAAAGAGCCAGAGCCACCTTTCATGGTGACAGGAGGGGAGAAGCAGGCCATTACTCAGACACAGGGAGGGCGCAAGGGGGGCTGGTTGCGCCAATGAGCTGGGCTGATTGAACAGAATGGAGAAGAGGAGGGGGCAACTCCGTGTCACGGCAAACAGCGGCAGAGTCTGTAAATCTACAGCATCGAGTACGGCTAACGGCCACAGTTAGCCACACTGTCGACTCCGCTAAAATGACTACCGAAGCCTGCTTGTCCAGATTTAGCCCTGGGGCAGACCGAGAGAGATGCACGTCCCGCTGTAATCGATTCTCATTTCTCTACAGGCCCAGATACACAGGAGATAACCTTGAGATCAGGTGACGCGCAAAAACATCCATACCGAAGGAATCTGGGATGCAGCGTCGGAAGATAATCAATGACGGTAGTCGCCATTTTCTATCTCGAGCTAGAAAGGCACACGCGGCTCCCGGGTTGTGTAACGAGGCCTAGATAACCTCAAAGACTGATGATGATGATGATGAAGGTTGAAGTGGAATTAGGGCGCCGGTAATTCATAAGAGGTGTCATCTATTGTCAGTCTGGTGGATTGGGGACACTCTCCTCAGCGGCGATGATATCTTCATGAGATGAAAGGCTGGTATTAATCAATTTGCCAACCCTGGGGTTGCTCAGCAGGATAAGAGACGATGGTATCTGGGACGGGTGTGTGCTTGTGGGTGCGAGGCATCCCTGAGTTTCCCATCTGCCACCAGGCGCTTTTAGCTGTTGGCCATCTTCTGCCCACAGCGCACGATGGGTTAGGGAGGCATGCAGAGCATGGGATAAAGGTGTTCAAGGGAAGGCCAAGCACCAATCACGTCCATTGTGTTGGCTTTAGATCCCCAAACACTTACAGTATTAGAGCACACCGCTGTTAGAAGGCTCTTCAACTGGAGGAATAAACAAAATGACCCAAAGCACATTTATTCATTCATTTTCCCTTGGCGTATTACCTTATTCATCAGGGGTCTCACATCAGAATGAACCGCCAACTATTCTACCACATGTTCTAAGCAACAGATACCCTGCCAGCCAGAACCCACCCCTAAAGCACTTTGTTTGCCTTTGAATAAATTAATAGTGCAGTTTACACAAAAACAGAAAGCAACACACTGATCAGAAGAAGACATTTTCTAAAAACTGATAATTTATTTAATAACTGATTCTAAAAGACATCACAATATGGTGTACTTAAAATCTTAACATTTAAATGATTAACTATACTTGTACATTTAAAAAAAATTAGAAAACTGGTGAGTGACATTCTAAGTCGATCTCTCTCTTTTTTATGTTGCTGTGCTGTATTTATACCATATAATTGTAGTGTATTGAGCGTGAGATGTATATATTTTGATGTATGTATTTTCACATATCACGAATGTATGTATTTTGTGTTGGCCAATCTTCGTACAACCCTAAGTTACTTTTTGGTTGGCTATCTGCTTGTTTCTAATGAGTCTCCTGGTTTGTTACTGCAGACTAGTCCAGTAAAAAGAAAGAAAGACGAAACGCTGTCATGCGTTTATAGTGACTGTGTTGCTTTTTTCCCCGGGTTATTTATTGTGATATCCCAATTGCAACAGAGAAATACTGGGAAATGTCTCTAGAATGATGGCATTTCATGTCAAGTTCAGCCTTATAATCTTAAAATGTGAGCAAAATCACCTGCTTTGTCATCACTTTAGACATTACGCTAGAGAATTATTCAAATACTAGCTCTAATATTAAGCTGATGAATTAGTAACGGCTTCTGCTGTACTGATGTCAGCTGCAGATGTGAAGGAATGGCGTAAGTAGGTCCTCATACAAATGGATTTTGAAACTGTCTGTGTTTGATTTTCTTTTTATATACACGATTTACAAGTACATTTTTACTAAGGACATTTTTAAAATGTAATTGTGCCACATTTACATACATTAAATTGTGCACTTTCAGAGCAAAATGGGGACTTTGAAATTTAAGTCATATACATTCTAAATCATTATCAAATATTTTGTTATCCATAAGAAATTGTTTAAAATGTCACTTCTAAAATCACTATTACAAAGTGCGCTTATTTTCTTTTAATGTGTTGTTTATCTTAATACCTGCTCTTTATAAAGAATATGCTAGCTAATGTTTACTTCTGTTCTGCTTATTTCATTCAATGATTAATTTCAAATGTGTCTAATCTTAATGTTCAGAGATAACCACACCAAGCCATTTGTTCTGACTACAATTCTGCATGGCAACATAGCTCAACCATTCGTATTTAGGACAGAACTACAGTATCCGTTCACCCAAACAAAAGAAGGAGAAGTGAAATGTTGGGAAAAACCTGCTTGAAAACATTACTTTTCCAATTCCATTTCCTGACAACAGCGGTACAAAAATGACTCATTTCACCTTTAAATGCTGTCGCCCACGTTTGTGTGTATGTGTGTGTGTGTTTATGCTGACACGCTAATGACTAGCCTATTGTAGCAATCCCTGTTGGTCCAGGGGATCGATTTCAGACGCCATTGAAGATTCTCATTTATTCTTTAATACTGTGTAATTCGTGATAAAAACCAACAGTGTAATGAGTGTGTGGGGATAAACAACAGGAAGAGAGACATCATCTGCACTTTCCTGCATCCTGAGCATTTCCACCCAAGACATTTGTGCAGTAGCCCCTCGGGGGAAGACGAGGCCGGATTAATAATGGCAGTTTTGGTATAATTACTCATAATGCCTGCCTCCTCTGGAACTAATGGCCCGCGGTTGAGATATCTGCTGGATTTAATTCAACTTAAAGAGACAGAACCTTGCATTGCTCTTTGGAGCCCTGTGTGAATCTACGCCTGAATGCACCTAAAGTGCACTCATCCAAAACCATGGCCATCGTTTGACAGGTTAAGACGATTGCATTGCCTTTTAATCTGGCCGAGGTAAGTCTGTGTTTGAGATTTCTGCCATTACAAAGGACTTCCACTCAAAAATCAGATATTATGTCCTGATTTATGAAAGCGCAGACTATATTTTTCTTTTGTCTGCGGCGCGCCAGATAAGGGGAAGGTATTAAGAACTCAGGAAATGGTGCGAGTGCCATCTACTCGTGGATGCTCGCTTATCTGAACAAATTCTGCCTGAGCCAGTTCTGCTCTTGTCCTGCTGAGAGTATATTAAAGCAAACAACATTAAACCTACTGGATCTGGATCCTGGCGCCTTAAACCACAAATATATGGTGTAAAGGATGTGATAGGAAATTCTGCCTTAAGGTGATATAGAATATACCATAAGGTATAACAGAACACATTATTGAGCAAGAATGCATGAATTTTATCATTTTTTTGTTTATCTTTAGTGCAATTCTAACAACAACAACAACAAAAAAATATATATACAAAACACATTTTAAGGATTAAAGAAAGTTAGAGAATTTTAAAAGAAAGTTAAGGATTTTGCTTTATCTTTAATAGGACTAGCTTAAAGCATACCCTGCAGGCACAAGACGTAAACATGATGTCATATTGACGTTGTACCACAATGTACCCTAACATCATGGGGACATTGGGTTTTGTTTGAAAATGAAAATCGGAATCGGAAACAGAATCAACCTAAAATCAACCAAATATCAATCTAATCTTGTTACATCTCGTCACCTTAGAATTTTAAGGATTTTTGGTCAAAATTGAGTTATTGACATCTTCCTATTAATTAACTACTTATTTACATTATGGGAGGTTTTTTTTAAGTTGTTTATATTTTTAGACTTTTTATATAAAAAAAAAAAAAGTTACACATATACTGTTTGCAATGGAATGCAAAAACTTTGCAGCTCAATATCTCAAAATCATTCAGAACGCAGATAGAACTTTATAATTCCAAGGTGACGATCTATCCGACATTGGATTTTGGTCACTTTCCAATTACCACAACCTAAAATCAACCAAATATCAATATAATTTGCTGTCATTATTGGATGTCAAATTAACGTTGTCCTTAGACGCTGGCTAGACATTGAATTTTGGTTACCTGACAACATGATCTAAATCTTACCTAATATTAACCTTTTATGATGTTGTGTGCCTGCTGGGTAGTTATTTCACTTTATCTTTAGTATGACTCTAACAAAACTCAAGATTCGAAATGTCATTTAATTAATCTTTGGTAAGAATCTAGCCCCTTCGGACCCTGTTACAATGGACATCACATGTCATGTGTTTTGTGGTTCCTGAGAATTTCATCAAATTTAAAGCCTGCAGTCCATGAGAGTGGACGATTATCATCCAATCAAATGGCGGTAAGACTCGACATGTAATTTGAAAAACAATCCACTACACTGAAAAGCAGCATGACACCACTTCACTCCAGACACAGACGTAAGCCACATTTACAATGTTTTTATTCAGATTTATAGATATGTTTGCCAACATATCATAGATTGTATGTAAAAACGAGGGATTGCAGTTACTAATTAAAGTTTAAATTCTTTTTGTAACATTGCAAGCTATAAATCAGGTTTGTTTTTCAAATATGTCTGTCCATTAGTACATACAACGGGTTTAAGATCTGTTACTGAAATTAAATCTCCAGTAATGTTGATTGAACTTTTTTTTTTTAAATAAAAAGACTATATCGATGTACTAATTCATTGCTGAAACAATTTGATATGCAGAATATACAGATCTTGAAGTTCTTGAGCATATAGCAGATGGAAATATCTGTGGACATTATGTGGAGTGATGAGGAAGACGAAGATAAGGTTTGTTATAAACAAGGTGCGATCTATACAGCAAAAACCTTAAAACTAAAACAAAAATGTTACAATATTAATGTTCGTGATTTTGAAAATACATTTCAGGATTATACCAGCAATCACGTATGTTTATTTTGTATTTTTAGTTGGTGTAACGTTCAGGAAGTACAACTGTTCTGACCTGATGTCCATTGAAATAGACAAAAAGTATATAAACTTAAAGGGTCTTGAATTTTATTGTTATAATTTGGTCTCATTTACAGGAGCCTCAAGAACTTTGAAAATATACTTTTACATTTTTCAGAAAATTGGAACGTAATTCAATTCTGAAATAGCTAGATTCAAACTTTGAGATTTGATTGTATCTTTATGGATTGACAGATTTTGGTGGACATTTTAAGTATCAGACATTTAAATACACATAACTAATTAATAGCAAAATCTGATTTATTTAAAGGAGGTAGACAATGTTACTGTTACTGTTAGTCAGCCACTTATGTAATTCAGGAGAAGTTGATGAATTAACATGTTGTAAATCCAGCAGCTCTAACCTCTTCACTGCAAAAATCCATTCAATACCGGTTATTATAAATTACATAAATTCCGAAGTTAAACAGTTATAACCTGTATTGTTGTCTCCTGCAGTGGAGTGCTATTTATTTGCCTTACTGCCAGTGTAGACATTCCAAACCATAGGCTTCCATAATAGCTCTGCCTCAGGTAGCTGCTTTTTACTGTTTTATTTAGAACCTCCAGAAAACATTATCCTCAATGTCTAATGGTGTGACCAAAAGCAAACTGCTCATAGATAACTAACAACTCCCTATATGAGCCCAGCACTGCGAAAAACAGGGCAGTAGCACAAGAAAGCATGATCCGAGGAGGCGAAGCCTATTCCTCATCTGCTTGAGGAGTGTGTGAGAATAGCATGCTGTTGTCCATGTGTTCTGCAGGCCTGCCCACATGGTGTCAGAGCACCAGGAGCCTCATCAGTCATGGTGGGTGGCACAAGAAGGGCGAAGACACTGTATGAGCACGTGCACTAATGCAGGTAGGTGGTAGTATGTGTGTGTGTGTGTGTGTGTCTGGGGGCCAGGTGCCACTAGAAATGAACCCAACCATCTGTGACAGAAATACTTCTTCCCATTATGTGAACTGTAAAGGCCCACCTGTGCAAAAGCCAAGCCTCTGGCAGGGTGGGATCCACTCCAGGAGCAGTAGGCTTTAATTTCAATTAGGACAGCTCACACTTGTTCTCAGTGCCAATGTTGGACAGATACATCTGAGGGCACTGTGTTAAAGGGCCGTCTCCACTCAACCATTTAAAGAGCGAGACACCAATCACGGTGCTTTCTTAGAATTTTGGTGAGGAAGACTTTCAGTCAAAAGACTTAATTTGACTTGAGTGGAAATGAGGATCTCAATCCGGTTCGCTATGTATCGTCTTAGGTTGTAGGTCATATCTAATTTCATAATTCAAGTCATTATTTTCTTGGTTTCATCTTCTCAACTAATGTAGACAGACATTTCCCAATGTAAAGACATTTACCAAACAATCTTCCATGCTGTAGTTTAAATGGGATACAGCTGAGGATATTCATATCAATATAGCATCATTTGTGCAACACTATACAACAAGTAATATTTTTACATTACCGTAAGAGTTGGGGTTAGTGTTGAGGTAGGGGTAGACGCTAATAAAACACAATTAACTCATCTTTTAATAAACAATATGAATCTCGTTAACTTCCGATCGCAGCTGTATCCCTTCTAGCAACAACGCAGTCATATATTTCCCGTCATATAATTATTAAGCTGTTTAAAAGACAAAATATCTGTTCCGTCATATATTTGAGAATTGGAGAATCAGAAATTTCACAATATATTTAGAACGTTTGTCAATATTTACAGAAAAGGGTAAATACAATAAATATATAGCTCATTGGGGCTGGTGGGACACTTAATAAACTTGACGTGTCACCATGGGAACTTTAGAACGCAATGGATTCTAAGTAACGGTTACAAAAAAACTCATGCAGGAGGATCAGCTGGAGCATTTAAAACTCACGCGTGAAAGGGTTAACGCTAATTAATATTAACTCTATTTACTCTCTTTAGTCTTATTCATCTTTAATGTTTTTATAATAATATAATTTGATTGAGGCCAGTCAATTTTCAAAAATGATAAACCTTACACTACAGGTCAAAATTTTTAGTTAAAAAGAGTAAACAATTTAACATGCTAAAACGCTATAAGAATTTTGTTAAGATTTTACTCAACATATATAGTAAGACTACATAGATAATACATTTTAAGTTTAAGGTTTTTAAAGACTCTTTATTAAAATATATGACTGAAATATAAAAATGCTGTTTTCAACACTGATAATATGAATATGTCTCTTCAGGGATAACAGGAAACACTTCATTGTCAATATTTAGGGGTTCTAGAATAGTGCTGAAACTCTAATTATTAGACAAGTCTAAACATCATCATTCTGCCCCAAACTTTGCCAGATGGCAGTACACATCAGGTATGCCACATTACAAAGGCTCGCCCCAATCAGCCTGATGGCGGCTTTACAGTGGCCCAAAAAACAGAACTGCTCATAACTCCTAAACTGGTTGCCGCAATATATCCTTGAAAGCTTATTTTTGCATTTAGCAAAGTGTAAAGAAAAAAAAAAGGACTTCGGGTCACTTTCTACAAAACTCTTAAACAAAATTAGATCTCGCCACCAAACTTGGAATGTGTATGTAAAGTATGAGCTTGATCTAAGTTCGATGTAGAAAAGTTGCACAGTTCAAACACAATGTGTTTCTACTGTACAATGTGAAAAAACAAACAAAAACCATGCAACTGAGGGACTGCTGATCCAACTGACTTAAAAATGCTTGCAGTGTCTTTGTCCAAGGTGACAAGCAAGTCTTTGAGGGCATTGGCCCATCTCAAAAAACATATACCATAGAGGGCTAGGATACACCAAGCCAACGGTTGGCCGTTGGGCTTTGTTAGGCTTCATCGGGCCGTCAGTCAGCATCGGTCAGCTAGTTGGTTTGGTCTGTTCCACACGTCACCTTTTGTCAGGTAACGTTAGAGCTCATTGGCCCGATTCAGCATGTAGAATTGGCGTCAGCTTAAGAGAGTGCTCTGATTGGTTTTTCAGAAATGAATCAGAGCACGAGAGCAAAAACCGAAGTGACGTAGCAAGTAAACAATTAAATAAATAAAAAACACAAAAAGGCCAGCTGTAATTTCAATACCTTTCTCAAATATTTTCCAAACGATATGGATTATTAATCAGCAGACACATTTGCACAAGTGAATCCTTCCATGGTGACTGACAAGTACTGTGATAATGGTACTAAATGCTGCTTTGCTTACTGTTTGCACATGCACCTCAGAAGTTAGGTTTTCTTTTGTTGAGCAAAAAACAGATTAACCCCCCCCCCAAGTGTGTGGAAAGACAAATCCTCCACACCGGTGCAGAATGCACGCTCTTGAATCAGTTGGCTATCGTCACTTTGGTGTGTGCATTCAGAGGGGACCAGACGCTAGCAAAGTGAATTGACAACACAAGCTGCGTCTCATTTCAGAGGTTGCATCCTCTGAAAGATGGTGAGTCCCTCGAAGTTCACATAAGCCAAACTTTGCATTTTGAATTGAGACGATCTAGCCTACAGCGGACAGATATCATCACCTAGTAAAATGTATAATGTAAAGTGATTTTAAAAATTATTTTAAGCAATCTAAAGCCAAAGCAAGGTTTACAGAAGCTAGAAATATATTTTCTTTGGTCCATACATGTACACACAAAAATCTTTAGTACGACATATCATACTCTTTTTGTTTTCTAACATGTGTTTAGATATCCAAGTAAAACAAAACCTAATTCATACTTTTAATCCAAAGTTTTATTTTAAATACGTCCTGCTGTTATCAGCATGCAATGTATCTTGGTATGTTCGAGGCCGCAAAGGATCCACCAGTTGTGTCCTTCATTACCTGGGAAACAAAAAAATGCATTTTAAGACCACATTTAATAGAGTCTTTGAATTATTTTGAAATGGGACATGATGGCACAGCACCCTCTGGAGGATGGGGCCTCTGAAATGAGACAGCTACAGTTGGGGCTTTTTCTGCGCTAGTTGTTTGGCATCAGCTATATATATATATACATACATATATTAAGCCAAACAAGAGGAACATCAAAATGAGAGTCATTTCTTAAAATGAAACACAAATAATGTGAATCCCCAGAGCCCTAACATTCTCTGCTTTTTACCAGTCACATCCTGAGCTCATAACCCAGGGTAGTACTGTCATCATCGGCCTTATCAGATGCTGTATAATCCTCTTAGGTTGAGGGGGGAGGAGGTTTATATACTATATGCAAGCTGTGTCTCATCGTTTACCCCTTGATGTGATTAAGCTTGAAATAACTGAGCCAATTTTATGGATATAGGGAGGATCAGTCCTATTGCCGATGTGAAAGTTGCATTTGAGACGGAAACATGGACCCAACCGTAGGTGTAGAAACGAAACCATGTAGTATTGATCAAATACATCATGTTGCATCATCCGACTTATTTTGGGTTTAAAAAAAAGGGAGGGGAAACAAATGTGATTTCTAAATAGACTGAATAAAACGTAACATCTTTTCTCACATGAAACACGCATGTGACTAATTTTCAATTGGATTTTTTTTTTCATGAGGTGGCATGTTTACAGAGTGGCTGGAGGTTCCAGTCAATTGGCAGTGAATTGAATTTTTCTCTTCCTTGATCATTTGTGAATTTGCTGCTGTGGATCACAAACGCCGCTGAAAAGCCCTCGGAATTATCTAATAAGCAAATTACTTAAATGAATCCGCTTAGAGGTGAGAGATTAAATCTTTTCATGTGGAACATTCAGTAATTCAAGAAGGCATCTGAAACCAGCCAAAGGCAGGTGCAATGCCAAGATAGAGGCAAACTCGCTCTTAAACTCCCCGCGCTGTTTACAAGAGCACATCGTACTGCTGCACACAAAGATGATCGGGCTGTCAGATAAAGTCCATTGATTCGCGCTCCTTCTGTACACCCAAACTTCTTCAAAGAGTTGGATGATATATAAATAAAAAAGAGCAACCGCTTTACGGTTTAGTCAAGTATAGACTATGCAATTAAATGCATAAAACACTGCATAATTTCATACCCAGGGAAAATTAAATAGTCACCGAGGGAAAGATGAATCTTTCGCAATAGAGAACGACCGAGATTGTTGGCACGCTTTAAAGAAAATTAGTCTAATATTATAGTGCTTTTTAATTTATATCAGGCACAGTGGGACTGGTGCTGACAACCCATGGAGAGGGTTTTATTTTCAATAAAATACAAATCAGAAAAGGGAATGCAAGTGTTTGTGGGTGAAATAGGCAGCGGCAAAGTTCTGTATGATAATGATCTAGTTTTACTCTAGCAAGACACCAGATAAGAGTAAAGATCCAGTATATATACTTAATTTTGATATGCTTAATTAATAAATCACATGATCCAAAATAAAAACATGTCAATTTGTGAATTTGTTTTCACATCACCATTTTGATTATTTAAATAACATCAAAGAGATACAAATACTATAAACTACTCAGAAATACATTAGACCTCTGGGGTCTGAGGGTGTTTTGGGAGAAGTTCTTATATGCCCTGACATTTGTGCTTCTTTTCAGATGCTTATAAACAACCCAGCAAACAATGTTGTGTTTAATAGACGTCTAATAGGCATCTAAACGTAGACAGCTTGGCTAAAACAAGGCTAAACTTGGGCTGCCAGTGAAAATCTAATAGACATCTAAGAATAAACCAAATCTAGCCTAGTTGTCAAATAGACAGATTAGACAGACTTTATATGTGTAGTCAGTCATTTCTGTTTATTTGATGACTAGTCTAGTTTTGGCCTATTCTTAGATTTTCACTGAGAGCCCAAATTTAGCCTCGTTTTAGCCAAGAAGACTATGGCTAGACGTATATTAGAAATCCTTTAAAAACAAAAAATGCTTGCTAGGATATAAGTGTGTAAAGTCTAAAACAGCACAAACTGGGCTACAATAGTGTGTTAGCTACAATTACTGTATGTACATGACTGTGTGTTTTTAAAAAAAAAATGTTTATGTGTGGTTAGTAAAAAGCTAAAGTTTTAATGTCAGTGAAATAACTCCATGAAAAACACACTCAATATTTATTCTCAAGACTTTTGAAAACTGGATCTTGCAACCTTGAGTTTTTGCTGCTTCATTTATTTATTGGTAAAATACTTTTAAAACTAGAGTGGTTGAAAATATGTGTCTCACACATGTTTCGTCAATGTGAAATGTCCAGTTTCTGGAGCTAAAGAGCTCAGGAAGAAATGATCGAGAATTGTTTGGGTTTAATGACCAATAAGAAACCCTATTTGGC